>NW_004444145.1:3513889-3531183 GCF_000243295.1 Trichechus manatus latirostris | reverse complement strand
AGCAGGTGTGGTAGACGGCGTCGTCAGTGTCGCCTCCGGCCTGCTGGGCTTCCCCGCGGGGGCCCCTAGGTGCAGCGAGCAGTGGCCCAAAGGGCAGCGAGCCGGGGAGGAGACCTGCACCGTAGAGGCAGGAGCGCACCGACTCCAGTGTGTCATAGATGCTCGGGTCCTTCACCACGATGCCTGCCAGGGCAGAGGACACAGAGGGAGGGCTCAGACCTGGGGCCAGATGTGTCCTCTGCAGAGGATCAGGGGGCATGGTGAGGGTTCCTTCCTAGTGACCATCTGGGTGACCCTGGGCAAGTGCCAACCCTTGAGCCCCACTTTCCTCCTCTAAGGCAGGAATAGAAATAAATCCTTATGAAGACCACTGTGACACAAGGCCAGGGAAGCGATCTGAAACTTCTTTGAGCTTTGCCATTCCTACTTGTAAAACGGGGATGCCAGATCAGTAACTGTTTATCTTTGAAGGCTATTTCCATAAGAATAAAAGTGTGTGTGCATAAGCCCAGGGTAGTGTTGTACTCAAAGTGGTGTTAATTGCCACCTGACTCATAGTGACCCTAAGTGTGCAGAATAGAACTACTGCATGGGTTTTCAAGGCTGTGACCTTTCAGAAGCAGATCACCAGGACTGCCTCCCGGCGAACTGCTGGGTGGGTTCGAACTGCCCACCTTTCAGTTAGGGGTCAAGTGCTTCACTGTTTGCGCCACCCAGCGACTCCATACTCAAAGTAGTAGCTCACAAACCTGTCTTCCCTTTGGTGGGAGAAATAACGCATTAGACAGATCTGAGGAGGCAGCATGAATAGGGTGTCCGTAGGTGAACAAGTGGCCCTTCAAACTCCATCTACTCACCATGCACCAGTCGCTGCTCCTGCACCATTAGGGATCTGTATTCTCCCCACTTCTCATATAGGGTTTGCTGCAAGAGACACCCCCACCCCATTGTCAGGAGCTAGCAAGAAACTGGCAGGAGATGGGAGACAGACTGAGGGACCAGAGAGTAAACAAACAAAAAGAAAACTTGAGATTAAAAGGAGGCTCAGACAGATAAATGACACCACCACCACCACCACCAAAAAAAAAAAAAAAAAAAAAAAGGAGGAGTGGGGCCTGCAAGGTTAGGGGTATGGGAAGAGGGAAGTGGAGGCTGGACATGACTGGGCTACCTTACCTTTAGGTACTGCAGACGGGCCTCCAGCTCTGCCTTCCGAATTGACGTCCCGTACAGAGTTTCCAGTCTGAGGAGGTTGGGCATCAGACGCTGAGTGAGCAGGCAGGGTAAGGAAACACCCAGAGGCTGAGCCCTGGAATCCCCAGGGACCATGGTACCCAGACATACCTGAGAATGTTACCCGATGCCTTAATGATGTCAACAATCTCTCGATGCCGGATGCCTTCCACATTCAGGCCATTGACACTGGCGATGGTGTCCCCTGCCAGGCAGAGAGGGAGTCAGCAACTGCTCCATGGGGCATAACAGAAGGCTTCCAGCCCCCTACCTTAGCCAGAAAAGGTAGGGGTAATAACCCTGCAGAATACTCCTGAACTCCCTCCCTATTCCTCACAGTTCTGGGGAGACCTCTTCTGACACCTCTCGCCACCCCATTCAAAGCACACATTCACAAAACCACAGCCATCCTCCACTGCCCACAGCCTGCATGACTGCCAGCTTGTCCTAGCACCCTCAGTCTAGAGGTCAGGAACTTCAGTGAGGCTGGGCTCTCATACACCCATATCCTCAACCTCACTCTCAGGAAGTTCAGTCCCCACAGACTGAGCCTTCCCAGCGCCCCGTGGCTGACCCCAGTTGGTTATTTCTGTGCAGCCCACAGCCTGTTGTCAAGCCAGAGAGGGGGCAGGTGGGTAGCACCCAGCTGGGAGCTAACTCTGGCCCCAGGCATGGGAGGCCAGGCTGCTGATACCCTGTGCCACTGTAAAGGCTCCTGACCTCAGATAGGGCATGTCACCATCTCTATGAGCTCACTTCTCCCGTAAAAAAGGAGATGTGGATCCAAAACTACTTAGCAAAGTTGCGATATACCACTTGGCTACGAGGAACTTCTAGTACGTGGGCAAGGAGGTGAGGGGTTAGGGAAGAAAATGGTGATGGAATTGGAGTGGGGGAGTTCAATTCGTGAAATCTCAAGCTTCCCCTTCCTGGGACCTGGGGACTCTAGATTTGGCCAATCCCAGAGGTATCCTACTGAAGGCATCATTTCCTTGTTAGAGTAACACAGGTACCCCAGAGTTGGGCAGATTGGGGGCAGTGTAGGCCCTGATCCCCAAGGTCAAGCAGATCTAATGGAGTTTTGCTCCTTCCCCAACTCCTGCCATACTGGATTCCCCAGAAAAGGCAGAACAGCAGCACCAGCAGCAGCTACCATTTACCGGGCACCAGCTCTGTGCCCAGGGAACCCTTCACCTCCCTGGGATGGGCAGATGTGTTATGACTCCCATTTTACAGACAGAACTGTTCAAGGTCACACAGTAAATGGCAAATTTGCCTGAATCCAAAGCCCAGATTCTATCTACTCTCCTTTCTGACCTCCCCAAAGTGGGAAGAGGAAGGGGAATTGATTTCAGGAGAGACTTGTCACCCCCTCTGTTTGTGAGCAAGGTCATATTATTTTCCCAGATCCCTGTGTCCTGAGCCTCACCAGGTGTGAGCCCAGCCAGTTGGGCGGGACTGGATTCGTGAACTCGGCAGACAAAGGTCACCATCTCCACGCGTTGCTCCTCCCGGTGGTGAAGGCCATAGGTCTATAATAAGCAAGGGGATGTTCAGTCCGGCAGCAGAGTGGGGTTCATCCATTCCTCAGGCTGGCCTCCCAAACCCTCACCCATTCGGTACTCAGCTTCTCCTACCTGAATCTCAAAGCCGAAGGTCTCGTTATCCTCCTTCTCCAACGTCAGCACTTTCCTGCAGGAGACACAGGGACATCACAGGGACTGTCAGGATCAAAAGGAGCCTGCCAGTTCTACAGCTTGACCCTCCACTAATGCGGGAGTCTGGTCTAGAACATCCAGGCAGGGCTCACTGTCTCCAGTGACAACTCCCTCTCCATCACAGATTGTTGGAAACTCCTTCCCCAGATCCAACCTCATGCAGCAGCACAGAATCAATCCAACCTCCAGTAGGGTGAGGCACTATGGCTGGGGCCATATCCCAGTGAAAGGAGGTTTCTAGTGAGCCCCAGGAGTACCTTGTGCTGACTAGCCAAGGCGGCAAATTCAGGCCCCAGGCTGAAGCCTCCTCAGCTCCACAGCTTTGGGGGAGGGCTGGCCCCACCCCTAGAGGCCAGTCACGAGGCTCAGTCCAGACCACATCTGCTCCTCCCAGCTGCAGTGGGGCCAGCCCACCAGATGTGAGGGCTGGGGGAGGGGAGCCTGGAGGCCGCCCCTTCCCGCACTGAGGGCCTGCACTGAAGGCCTGCCCGCTGGACACAATGGTCTGGAGTTGCTCCAGACCCTCGCCTGCTAGGGGAGCCCAGGGTTTCCTCTGCCCATCCCCACCCCCTTCCTTCCCGCCCAGCCAGCGGCAGAGCTAAAGCAGTTGCCAGAGGCCCCCTCAAGTCCCCCAGCCTCAGAAATGACCCAGGCCCCTCAGCTCCCAGCCTGACCCAGATAGCCCCCCTCAAATGCTGAGCAGCAACTCCCAGCTCCCGCCTAAGCCCCTTCCAACCTGAACCCCTGCCTACTGTTGAAGGGCAAGCGTTTCCCCCTCTGTAGGTATTGGATGGGGACGGGTCAGGGTGACTGGAAGTTCCGGGTCTACCCCGTTCCCGCTGGTTTTTTGGAGGAGTTGGCAAATTTTATCTGTAAAGGGCCAATAGTAAATATTATAAGGCTTTGTGGGCCAAAATACCAGTCACATATTGTTCTTTGTTTTTATTTTTACCACCATTTAAAAGTGTAGAAACCACTGTTAGCTCAAGGGCCAAACAAGCCAATCTGGCCAGCAGGCTGTAGTTTGCTGATCCATTTTAGAAGACACCAGGCCCAGATCACGGCTGGAACACAGGCAGAGAAGGGAAACTGTGGGATCCCTGGCCCTGGGGCCAGCACTTACTTCTGCCCACATCTCAGACCCTTCCTAAGAGGGCCCCCACAGAATGGGACCAGCATAGGACTGAGACAGTGGAGGCTGGGGCAGCCAGGCCAGGCAGCTGGACACAGCTTGGCCATGGCCTGGGCCCACAAGGCTTGCTGAGGCTGGGTGGGCTCAGGAGAGCCCAGGAGGCCTGGGTTAATCCCTCTCTTACTTCTCCCACCTCCCATTAATCTAGAGCTCCCCAGGGAGGGGTAACCAGCAGGGACTGGGGGCGGGTTGAAGAGCACCTGATGACTCAAAAGTCTCCACCTCCTTTCTCTGCCACCCCCTTCACACAGCCCACACCCCCACCTGCCCCTCACTCCCAGCAGAGGAGCCATGCTTAAAGGGTGGAGAATGACTCCCCCTGGCTGTCATGCGCTCTTCTTCCCCTCTCCCCCAGCACCTCACCCATGCGGACCAGGGCAGGGGCTGGGGTGGTGGTGACTCACCGCTGCTGTTCAGGACTCTGGCTGAGATTCTTCCAGCGGAATCCTGATCCCTGGGAAGGAAGAGGGAAGAAGAAACAGGTGAGAAGGTGGCTGTCCTTGAGAAGATGTGGAGAACTCTACTCTGGGAGGTCACTCACCTGGACTCCAGCCCTGGACCTAGCACTTCAGTTCCTGTTGCCTGTCTGTCCCCAGTCCCAGCTCCACACCTGCTTTGGTGCTGGCCTATTTGCTGAGTGCCACTGTATCATTCCATAGCTTTCTCCTCAGGTTTTACCCCCATACCCTGCAGGGAGTGGGGGTGCGGCATAATAACCTTTCTGGGTTCCAGATGCACAAACCTCTAACCCTCTGCTGTTTTCCAGGCTGGGGTGGGGGGGAGGTGGTTCATTACTTTAGAATGGTTTCCATCCCCAGGGCGCATGTCTGTCGGGTTCAGGCCTTCCAGACCCTTAAAGCTAAGGCAAGGGCTCTCCCCAGATGGGAATCAAAGAAGGGCAAGGGCCCCTGGGCTCACCTATCAAGGCACTCTAGGGAACCCCTGCTGGTGGCACCCAATTTCTCAGTCACAGACAGTGGCTTGAGAAAGCTGGGTTCAGGGCCCCAGGCCTGGACAGCCAAAGTCCCAAGCTGAATGTGGAAGGGCAGGGGACAGAGGTGCAGAGCCTTGTCCCCCACAGTACAGGCTGTTTCAGGGACAAGATGTGGGTCCCAGCTGCAGGCTCAGCTCCACCTGGGTCTCTTGACATTGACATATTTTTTTGTTGCTTCCTAGGACAAAAAAATCTCGTATCTCACACTTGTCTATAAGTCTCACTAAATTTGAGAGAGACTGGGAAATTTTTTTTTTTGGTGGGGGGGCAGTGACAGAGTTGAAGGTTCCTACCTGTTTAGGACACTAGAGAAACTAAAGCAGTCTCTCCTCCTTCCTAAATTATTGTGCCATGTAGGAAGCCCTGTCCCAGACCAGCCCTTTCCCTATATGCCCCAAACAGCCCTGGGCCTTCCTTGTCTGTGCCCTCGCCAATCCTCCCCCAAAGCAGCCCCAAGGCAAGGAAAAGAGGAGGCCCTCTTTCTCCAGAACCAAAGATTAGCCTCAGGGGTGGGG
Source organism: Trichechus manatus latirostris (assembly GCF_000243295.1). Taxonomy (NCBI): domain Eukaryota; kingdom Metazoa; phylum Chordata; class Mammalia; order Sirenia; family Trichechidae; genus Trichechus; species Trichechus manatus. The sequence continues at coordinate 3,525,531 of NW_004444145.1, read as the reverse complement.
CAGTTCCCAAACCGGCTGGGGAGGAGGGACTGGGCAGCACAGAGAGACCCCTTTGTCTCTCAACCGGATTTTCATAAAATGCAAATTCTCAACAAGCTGTTCATTGTGGGGGGGGGTGTGTGCTGAGGGACAAGGGAGGAGGAGGGGGCTCAGCAGGGACAGGCCACCAGCCCCGTCTTAACGTGGGTCTTGTGTCCCCGCTTCTGGGAGCTCAGGTCCCCTCGGGCCAGAGGAAAAGCCTCACCAGGGGGACTCAGAAGGCGGGTGCGGCCCGCATCCTTCCTGCCCCGCGGGTGCCCTGCGATTCCTCCCACCGCGTCCGGTCCCGGCCAGAGTCCAGGGAGCCATGGCCCCGGCACCCTGACTCACTGCAAGACAGCAGGCCCAGAGCCCAGGAGTCGGGGCATCCCCTTGGAAGGGTGTGCTTTCCTCAGTCAGCGGGGCCCCACGCACTTCCACCGCATGAGAACTCACACGGCAAGACCAGCTGCCCTCCGTCTCCCACCGAGGGCTCTCGGACCCTCACTCAACATGTCTGCGGGAACGGCAGGACCCCATCTCTAGCGCTCCCTACTCCAACTGGGGAAGCCCCGGGCGAGGGGGTCCTGAGACACCTGGGACAAGGAGAGGAGGGACGAGGGGGGTGCAGAGAGCCAGATGGAGCGAGCAGGAGACGGGGTGTTGGGGAAGGAAGCAGAGGGAGCTAGACCTGGCAGCGGCGTGTGGGTTCTGGAGTTGAGAGCCACCGAGATTAGGGTGGGGGGAGGTATAGAGGCGGGGGTCACAGTCTTCAGAGCTTCAGGGACTGTGGGTGGGGAAGGTTGGAGCCTTCTGGGGAGGAACGGAGGGGAGTGAGCAGGTTCTAAAAGTGCTGATGGGGGTCAGCGGGCTGGGGGAAAAATAGGGGCGACTCAGTGGGCCCCGCGGAGGGCATGTTGTGGGGTCAGCAGGCACTGATGGAGGTGTTATGGGGTTTCCCAGGTTCTGAGGAAGGGACGCTGGAGCACACTAAGAACTGGGGGGCCGCGGGAGTTGGTGGGGTGGGAGGACACACCTTTCGGCGGGGCAGGGTGCCCCCGGATACGGCGAGGGCGCGATATAGCTCGGCGGGATGATAGTCCTCCAGCGCCGCGTACAGCTCGTCCCCGGGGGCGCCAGGGGCGGCGGCTGCAGCAGGAGGGCCCGAGGCCGGGGTCGGAGCCGGAGCGGCTGGAGCGACTTCCGAGTCTGGAGCCGGGGCGGCGGGGTCCGGGGCAGCCGCCGCATCCTCTTTCTGCTGCAGCTTCCTGAGTCGACGGAGGGTCATGGCTCCGGCGCGGGGCGCCCCTCGGCGGCGGCGCTCGCTCCGCTCGGCGGCGCGGCGCGGGCAGCAGCGCTGGGATGCTAGCCGGGTGGCGCCGGGTCTCCTCTCTTTATAGGCTCCCGAAGCAGGCGGGGCGGGAGGAGCGCGCGGGGTGCGGCCTCCCTGCGGCCCCACCCCCAGGGCGGGAGGCCCCGCCCCCTGGGGGGCCGCAGGTCGCGAATTCAGCCAGCCAAGGGCAAGGTCGGGGGAACTTGGGCGACCTGGGCGTTGAGTGGGGGAAACCTTGCCGCGGAGGGTAAGGGAGAAGCAGGGCGCCCCGGGGCGGGGCCGGCGGTCTCCTTGATACCTAGAGGGGGTCTGTAAGGAGCCAGGTGCGCCAGATTTGAAATTTGAGGACGGATGGCTTTAGAGACCCACGGAGGGCCTGGGAGGGGGGCAGTCAGGGGTCCTTGTGAGGGGTTTGGGGACCCCGGAGAAGATTCAAGGAGATCCAGGGGGCTGCAGGAGACTTGAGGCAAGGGGAGAGAGGCTGTGGCGCTGTGCAGGGGAAGGGGTGTGGACAGAGGGCCGTGGGGTAGGGTCCCTGAAGAAAGAGGGAGGAGAGGCCCTTGAACTGACAGTGCAGAAGCCCCCAGGAGTGAAGGGGCCAGGGGTTTCCTGAGGAGAGTTGACAGGGGCTGCCTCCCCCTCTGGTGTCTAGGGGAAAGAGGTGGAAAGCCAGAAAGCAGGAGGTTTAGTTCTGGTCTGTCCATCAACGAATCCCTCAGAGGATCAGGAGGGGCCCCTTCTGGATAAACCTCTCCTCAGCTCCTGAAGCTGGAGCTCAGATTCCAATTTCTGAGCAGACAGGTCTTTACTTTACTGTGGGGTTGACTACAGGGAGGGAGCTGAGCAGCTGTTTTAGGGACCATCCCCAGGGCTGTGTCACTGTGGCTGCCAGGCCATACGAGAGGTGGGGATGGCCCAACCGAGGTCTCTGTCGTCAGTAGTACCAGAATAAGAAGTGAGAGGAGGAAACAGAATGCCATGCCTGGCATCTGAAGGGCAGCTAGCCACCACAAGGCGTCAGCACCAGAAGGTGGGGGCGCCACATCCAGACATCAGCCACTGAACAGAGGTAGTGACATGAGCATGCACTGTCTCCAACTGTCCCTTCCTCCTCCAATCTTCCCAAGTCTGTGTCATGCCTTTATAGCTAACATTTATGGGGCATATACCATGTGCCATACACACTGTTCTATATGTGCTTGTACATACATGTATTAATTCATTTAGTCCTCATAACAACCCTGTGAAATAGGTACTATTATCATCCCATACAGATCGGAAACTGAGGCCCAGAGGGGCTAAGTAACTTGCGTAGGCCACTCCAGTAGCAGGGCTGGGAGTTAAATCCATGCAATCTGGTTCCCGAGGCCGGCAGTCTTAACCTCTATGTGATGCTGTCTTCTTGGTTCATTCAACATTTAAGCCCTGCTCCATGCCAGGTACTGGCTAGGCACTGGGGTTACAGAGGCCCTTGGTCTGGCAGAGTCGGGTACATGGTACATGTGCTGTGTTAGCCGCATGGCATGGGGAGTACAGAGGAACAAGTGAACACGTCCACCTGGGTAGACGAGGGAAAGCTTTCTGTATCTCCTCTCCTGCCTCTCTCAGTTCACAGGTCTGTCATGTCTGCTTGCCTTCCTATGTCTGTCTCTTCCCCATCCCCAGGCCTCTGGGCCCCCAGCCCCTGAAGGAGGTGTGGATGCGGGGGAGGGTGCTTTTCCACCTCTCAGGGATTGCAGACGTCCAGATGGCTGGACGATTATTTGGTGGGGGGCAGGGGGTGGATTGGGGATTGCAAGGAGCCAAGAGCCAGCTCCCTCGTGCCTTCCTCTCTCTCCTCCCCCTTCCCCCTTGGCACCACCAAGTGGCCATCAGCTGAGGGGCCGAGGGGGTGGTGGTGAGGAAGCATGGGACTGTATTGTGAAGCATTAGCCCAGATGGACCCCTGGACCGTCTGTTGTCTGCTCCTGACAGACGGCATCTGTGTTGGGGGTGGGGGTGGGAGGCGAGGGAAGGCAATGGTTTCTATTCTATCCATTTCAGTGCTTGTTCCTGAAGGGCATCTTGTACAACCTCCTCTGGGAACGACCACCATCCCACCCCTATTCCAGGGGATTAAGGAAGCCTCCCTGCCTGAAACCTGGAGAAGTAGATGCCACAGGAGTCACACGATACCTGTGTCTAACAGCCCTGTGAGACACTGCCTCTCGGGTGGACATGGAGGCAGCAGTCTCCCCTCGGTTGACAGAGGTCAGTCTATCTCCCTGCTGCCAGGTGAGAGCACATCACCATAGAACTAAAGTTGACACCTCAGGCTCCCTCCTCCTATCATGCAGAAAGCCCTAGAGAACCCTACAATTAGAGTGGGCCAGGAGCTGCAATTTCTGTCAGGACCGTCGCATGATTTCCTCAAATCCTGGAGTTTCAGAGCTGGAAAGGGCCTCAGATAGCAAGTTGACCAAGCCCTCATTCAATGGAGGAGCAAACTGAGGTCAGGGAGGGAAAGGCACTAGAACCCAGGCCTCCTGATCAGACTGGGTGTTTTCCCGCCTATGCTGTTTGATTCAGCTGCTCGTAGCACCTCCATTACCCCGTCTCTCCGCAGAGACCTGTGCCTGCTTCCTCCTCCCTAATTGCCCCAACTTCTCCAGGGAGATGATGGGGAGCCCAGAATAGCACACTGTGGGATAGTCATGCCCTCTAGTGGCCATGGATCTCTTGACAGAAAATCTTCAAACCAGACTTCCAAAGGCTGGCTACCTGGTGCCAGACTCCACCTGGCCCAGCCCAGACAGCTGGGATCCCCAGCCGGCTGTAAGGATCCCCCACAGCTCCTCTCCCTCCTGATCTGTGATCAGCTGAGATGCTGAGCTCCACCTTTGTCATCGGGTTCTTGAATCTCATACCTGTCACAGTTCAGAAGTTGGCTTTTTTGATCTCAGCTGATGCTGTCCTGCTGCAGGTGAAATTCCCCAGGGAGAAAGCAGACAGCTGGTGGACCTTCTCGGGGCAGTAACGTGCACACACCAGATATTACATATGTGGCCCCTTCTCCAACTCCCCACGACTTCTTCCTAAGCCTAAATCTTTTGTATAGCATCTTTTATTCTCCTCATTCTATTCTCTGCAGTCCCTTAAAGCTTGGGGGGTGAGGGGGCACAGTCTGTACATGGCCTGGGCGGTACAAATGGTTAATGCTCTTGGCTGCTAACCGAAAGGTTGGTGGTTCAAGTCGACTCAGAAGTGCTTGGAAGAAAGGCCTGGCAATCTACTTCTGAAAAATCAGCCATTGAAAACCCTATGGAACCTTCACCAAAGAGGACATCAAAGTAGCCAACAAACCTATGAAAAGATGTCCACGATCTTTAGCTGTTAGAGAGATGCAAATCAAAACTACAATGAGATACCACCTTACCCCAGCTGAAATGGTGCTGATTAAAAAAAAAAAATGATAACAACAAATGGTGGTGAGACTGTGGGAGATTGGAACCCTCATCCATTGCTGGTGGAGCTGTAAAATAATACCACCACTATGGAAAACAGTATGGAGCTTTCTCAAAAAACTAGAATAGAACTACCCTATGACCCAGCAATCCCACTCCTAGGTGTACTATACCCTAGAGACCTAAAAATAATGATGTGAACAGAAATACGCACAGCTATGTTCATTGCTGCTTTATTCACAATAGTAAATAAAAAGAAAAAACCGAAGTGCCCGTCAACGGATGACTAGATTAGCACATTCTGGTACATTCATACAATGAAATACCATGCAACCATAAAGAACAATGATGAGTCCTCAAAACATATTATCACATGGACGGACCTGGAGGGCATGAGGCTAAGTGAAATATGTCAAGCATATAAGGACAAATATTATATGACCCTTCCTTTATAAGAAGACAAGAATAGATACATAGAGAGAGACCAATGTTCACTGGTGGTTACCAGGGAGAGAAGGGAGGGAGGGGAAAGTACACTTTAGATTGTAGAGACTTTTTATTTTTGGTGATGGGAAAAATGGCACCAAATGTGGATGTAGTGAGCACAGCACAACCAAAGTAAAGACCAGTGTTTATTGGTGGTTACAGGAAGCGGTGGGGAGAAGGGAAATCACACTCTAAATCATAGATTTTTTTTTTTTTTTTTTTGTGATGGAAAAAGTGGCACCAAATATGGATGTGGTGAGCACAGCACAACCAAACTAAAAATGAGTGTTTGATCACACATGGATGGGTATAGGCATATTGGTAAATGGGTAGGTACGAGTGTGTACATACGTGAGGACAGACAGAAGTATCTATAGGTATGTGTAAATTCAAATATGTGGGTGCAGGCACATATTCATTGAAAACACAAATACGGATACTCCACAGACATAACCAAACACCTTCGAAGACTGGTTTTCTGGGTTTGAAAGCTTAGGACCATAGTCTCACAGGACAACTCAGTCAATTGGCATAACATAGTTCACAAAAATCATGATCTGCATCCTAGTGAAGTGAGTAGCATCTGGGGTCTTAAAAGCATGGGAGCAGCCATCTAAGATGCAACTACAGGTCTCCACTCACCAGGAGAAAAACCTTAAGAAAGTAAACAAAAGCTCAGAGAAGAAACAAGTCTACATGAGCCACAACATCATCTACCCTGAGACCAGAAGAACTAGATGGCTACCACCCCTGACAACCGTTCTGACTGGGGTCACAACAGATGGTCCCAGATAGAATGGGAGAAAAATGCAGAGCAGAACTTGAATTCTTATTAAAAGAACTCAAATTCTCATTTTAAAAAGCTAGACAAACTGGAATAGTAGAGAACAGAGGACTCCCTGAGACTATCGCCCCGAGACACTCTGTAAACCTAGAACCGAGCCTATCCCCTAAGATTACCCTCCAGTGAAATAGCATGGTAGCGCACAAGATAAACGGTATTACCCGTAAGATTGGTGCTCTATTTAAAAGCCATCTGTGTGAGACCAAAAGGTCAATAATTACTCAAAAGCAAAGATGAGAAGATAAGGGGGAAGGGAAACTAGAGTCCTGGAAACGGAACAAACAGAACATTAAAGAGAATGTTGACACATTGTGATAAATGTAACTAATGTCACTGAACAATTTCTGCGGAAATTGTCAAATGGAAACCTAACTTGCTGTGTAAATTTTCACCAAAAACTCAATTAAAAAAAAAAGAAAGAAAGAAAACCCTACAGAGCACAGTTCTACTCTGACACACATAGGATCACCATGAGTCAGAGTTGACTCAAAAGCAACTGTTTTTTGGCCTTGACTCCTCACACTCAGGACAGGGCTTGGCTTGTGGTTAGTGGGTAGACAGCAGGGACCTGGCTAATGGACAAGGCCTGGGTAACACTTCTTTCTAGGTAACACCAAGAGGCCGGGGACCGTTTTGCCCTTTGGGTAGGGATAGGAGGGTGTCTCTGGTTTGAACAGGTTAGATTAGAATGGCAGAAGGAATGAAGAGTTAACTCTCCAGCTTTCCTTACAGCATTCACACACAGCTCCGAAGACATAGGGTATTTATTTTGCCCTTGCCCTGATGGATACCTAACATTAGGTCAACAGTCCCTCCCCACTCCATAGAGGAAACGAGGGAGAGCAGAATCTTGCCCCCACCAACCTGGTCTAGCTCTAGAGTACTATCGGGCAGCCAGAGCACTTGGGGCTAGAGCTCCAGAAGCCCAGGCCCCTCTGGAATCTAGCTCAAGTCTCTGAGCTCTGGAGCAGTCATTTCAGGGCCCTGAACTGGAAGGGAAGAAGAGCTTGAAGGGGCCCTCTCTGGGTACTGCCACTTGTCTAAGCTGGGAGGTGGGAGGGAGAGAGCCTGGGACTCAGCTGGCTCTCTGGTCTGCTAGGAATGTGGGGTTGGGTCCCCAGTGGCATGACACTGCTTCTTGAGGGAGGCATGGCCAGCCGGTGGGCAGCTGACTGGGCGGGGAGTGGCTGTTTTTCTTAGTGGCTCCTAGTGCCCAACAATTTCCATGGGATAAGGTGTGTATGAGAGAGAGAAAGAGTGCGTATATGTGTATATGTCCCGGGGGAGGGGGCCCAGCAGCAGGGTTGATCCAGTACAGCCCAAAGACCTGATTCTAGAAGGTCTGGGAGTAGGAGCAGGGTAGATGTGGCAGTTCAATGGCATTGGATATGGGTGGCCTCTGGGTCTAGTTCCACCCAGAGGCCAGGCACCATTTTGCCTCTTGGGTGGGGATAGGAAGGTATCTCTGGCTTGGACAGGTTAGATTAGAGTGGCAGAGGAGGTGTCATGGGTTGTGTCCCCAAAAAGTATGTGTATCAATTTAGCTAGGCCATAATTCCCAGTATTGTGTTATTGTCCACCATTTTGTCATCTGATGTGATTTCCCTATGTATTATAAATCCTATCTCTATGATGTTAATGAGGCAGAATTAGTGGCAGTTATGTTAATGAGGCAGGATTCAATCTACAAGATTAGATTGTGTCTTAAGCCAATCTCTTCTGAGATATAAAAGAGAGAAGAGAGCAGAGAGACAGGGGGACCTCATATCACCAAGAAACAAGAGCTAGGACAATAGTGCGTCCTTTGGACCCAGGGTCCCTGTGCTGAGAGGCCAGGGGAAGACTGAGGACAAGGACCTTCCTCCAGAGCCAAAAGAGACAGAAAGCCTTCCCCTGGAGCTGACGCCCTGAATTTGGACTTCTAGCCTACTAAACTGTGAGAGAATAAATTTATCTTTGTTAAAGCCATTCACTATTTCTGTTACAGCAGCACTAGATAACTAAGACAGGAGGAAAGGGTTAACTCTCCAGCTTTCCTTACAGCATTTGCACACCACTCCCAAGACATAGTATTTATTTTACCCCACCTGATTTCAGAATAGGTACAAATAACTAAGAAAATGACAGCTCTTAGGGCCTCAGCCTCCCCAGATCTCTTCCCTCCTGTCTCTTCTTTTTGGCAAACACATCTGCTCAGTTAACTTCATCCACAGTTCCCTCTCCCTCTCCAACCCCAAACACATTTGTGAGGCTGCCAGTTTAAGATTCTCCCACTTACTCCAAACTGAAATCAGCTCCCCTCTGTCCTACACCATTCACATCTGATCGTGCCTCAAACCTGTGGATTCTACCCACTGCCTCTCTTCTTTTCCTGCTCGTCAGTCCACCGCTACAATCGCCTTCCCTCAGGCTCACTTCCTGCTCCCCTGGACCACTGCGGCTACCTCCTGAAGTCAGTCCTGTGATCTTTCCAAACACAAATAGGATCACACCACTCCCCTGCTTAAAAACCCTTTAATGGCCCATTCTCTACATCAGCAATGACGAATAGGTTTAACTTATGGAACGACTCCACGTAAGCGTGCTGTTGAGAATTTGGAGGCCAAGTTCAGAATCAAGAGGAAAAAGTTACTGATGGATTTAGCACAGTCTGAGGTGGCTGTCAGAGGAAGAAGTGGTGGCATCTGTGCTACATTTTGCCATTGGTGGCCCCCAGGATGAAATCTTGACTTCTTGGCACGTGAACTGCTCCGGCAGACTTCCTCATCGCCCTGCTAGTTCCCTTGCTCTAGCTATACTGAACACCTGAGGGGGGGTGAATGGCAACGCTCTTTCTAATTAAAACACCCCCTGTCCTCATTCCACAGGCCAATGCCTATTCCAAATAGATGCATCACCTCTCTTGCCCCCGACCCCCAGTCTCTCCTGTGTTCCCACAGCATGCTCTGTCTTCCTCCATCATAATACTTACCTCACGTCATCGTATTATCTGTTTACTAAAGAGCCCTGGTGGTTCAATGGTTAAAGCGCTAGGCTGCTAATGGAAAGTTGGCAGTGTGAACACACCAGTGGCTCCACAGGAGAAAAGACCTGGCAATCTGCTCGCGTAAAGATTACAGCCTAGGAAACCCTATGGGGCAGTTCTACTATGTCCTATAGAGTCGCTGAGTCGCAATAGACAACGGCACACAACATTCCCTAGTCTATTCCACGAGGTAGGGAGCCCCTGCTTGGCAGGAACCACCTACGCCCTTTCTTTCCCTAGCCCCCCTCATCTGTGTTTCCATTAACACCTTGCATATGCTCTGAAGGGGACTTGCCAAAATCTGCTTTACTGTTATCTGTATACAAATTCTATCTCCCCATTTAGATGATAAGCTCCTTAAAGGGCACAGACCATGAATTGTTCATCTTTGTATCCGCCTACCGCTTTACCAACTAAGGTGGCTCAACAAATGCTATTAAACAGAGCCCAGTCTAATTGTTCCATAAACCTTCCTACACCAAAACCCCCATCCTTGGCTTCCAAGGAGCATTCTCAGATGGATCCAAGGCTATCTGCCATATTCTTTAAATCTCATCCTGCTGACCATGGGACACCCAACAACTTTTGTGACTACATTCCACACAAGCTTGAACTATGAGAAAATACCTTCCTGCCCATTCCTGGCCTGATCCAAGTCTTTCTCCATTCCCCCCTGCTTTCCTCTTTATACATCTCTCATATGTCTGAGTCAGTCTCTGTGAACTCTACTCCTAGTTTGTTTTGGTTGTGTTTAGCAAGCACGTTTTCTTGATTGTAGAGATCACAAGACACACTGGCCTGGTGGACAGAAATTTAAGATGGGTGAAAAAAAAAAAAAAAGATACATTGTTCAAATAAATTTGGGTCTCCTTGTGGCTGGCAAAGGTGACTGATAGTAACCTTCAAGGGCACATGAAGCGGTACCAGAGTAGTTGCCATTTTGATTTTCACAATGATAAAGCACAACCTACAATGCATAGGTTAGTGAATTTTATGGCCATGTCTGGCAAGATAACTGGTTTGTGAACTCATAATTGAAAGGAGCCTTCAATTGAACTGGGTTGAGATTCGCTACAAACCATTTTACCTCTCCTTCCAATGGAAATTCGAAGAGATGCAGCAGCCACAATAATACCTTGCCAATTCAGCGAGTTACTTGGGCTTCTGATGTTATCTTTGTAGACAGAATTAATGGCCAAGACACAAGGACAATTTTATTAGCAGTTGATCAGGTTGTTGGGATATATGCCAAAGTTAAAGCAAACATCTGGAGGTAAATTATTTGATTCTCTTTGGCCCAACAGTCTCAGATGGTAGAATGATGACAATCTCTGGATAACAATCAATACTAAAAAATACTGACGGGCTGGAGCAATGGGAAGGCTCTATTATGAAATTTAACAGAGCAAAAATACAAGGTCCTGCTTTTGAGTTCAAAATACCAACTGCCCATACAGGAAGAAGGTAGAATCAAGTAACTTACCTCTAGATATTTGCTTAAAAGGAGCCCTGGTGGCACAGTGGTTAAGTGCTTGGCTGCTAATCAAAAGGTCGATGGTTTGAACCCATCAGCCACTCCGTGGGAGAAAAATGTGAGTCGGCTTCCATGAAGATTACAGCCTTGGAAACTCTATGGGACAGTTCTAGTCTGTCCTGAAGAGTTGCTATGAGTTGGAATCAACTCAACAACGGATAGATGTTTGCTTTAAGTTTGGCATATATCCCAATAACCCAATTTTACTCAGCCCAAGGGATGAGATGCAATCCTGGAATGTGCCCTGCAGGTATCACAAGCATTGTCTGTGGATCTTGTTCTAGTTTGTGCTGTCAGTTAGTATCTGGGTGGAATGTTATGTTCCCTTTCTGGCCCTAGGCTGTAGCTAGGTTTTGAAGACAGCAGCTGGCACGGGCAGAGAACATGGAACCATGGAAGAAAGTAGGATGATGCAGTGGCTAAGGGGCTGCAGTCTGTGGTCAGACATCCTGGACCCAAGGACTTTTCTACCCATGTAAGCTATGTGATCTTGAGCAATTTATTTGACTTCTCTAATCCTCAGTTCCCTAATCCATAAAGAGAGGATAATAATGCCCACCTCATACAGTTGCTTTGAGAATTAAATCAGTTAATATATGCAAAGCAAATTTTGGCATGTTGCTTAGTACACAATTAGTATTTGCTAATATTAACTGAAGAAACTCCAAGCTTTGTCAGAAGATTCATGATGAACATGATGGCCACCTCCAAATATTTTAAGGGATCCTATATGGAAGGAGAACAGCTTCTCTGAATAACCTGTGGATAGAAGTTACATGGAGATTGCTCAATTATACATAAGGAAGACCTTTCTACTGAGCACAATGGCCTGCCGATGAAAGCCGTGGTCCTCCACTCCTAGGAATATATCCTAGAGAAATAAGAGCCATCACTCAAATAGACATATGCACACCCATGTTCATGGCAGCATTGTTCACAATAGTAAAAAGATGGAAACA
>NW_004444145.1:3490394-3513076 GCF_000243295.1 Trichechus manatus latirostris | reverse complement strand
GTGATAGGGAACCCAAGGTTGAGTAAGGACAGTGTTGACATGTAGTGAGGTTAACCATTGTCATACAGCAACATGTGTACTGTTTAATGAGAAACTATTTTGTTCTGTAAACCATCTAAAGTGAGAATAGCAGCACAACTGGAAGAACGTAGTTGATGTCACTGAACTGTGCATGTAGAAATTTTTGAAATGGTGTTATGTTTGGCTATGTATATTTTCACCAAAAAAAAAAAAAGGTCAAGAAGGCAGAGGGTTGACATGTCGTGGGGTTGTTAACCAATATCATAAAACAGTATGTGTACTGACTGTTTAATGAGAAACTATTTGTTCTGTAAACCTTCACCTAAAGAACAATTTAAAAAAAGTTATGGTCCTGAAGTGTTAAACACGAGGCCATACAACCATTTGGCAAGGATGCTGCAGGGGAGTCGAGTACCTCATAGATGGAGTAGGTGACTTTTCGGGTCCCATCTAAACTTGAGATTCTATGATTCTAGTCTTGCTATTTTGGGTTCCCTCAGCCTAGAGATAGAAGACATTCACACCCACCCACACAATGAAACACACCAGAGTAAACGACTGAAGACTCCCATCTCAGTCACTTGGTGTTGGTAGGTACCCTCAAGTTGATTTCCACTTATAGCGACTCCATGTGACAGAACAGAACTGCCCCCATAGGATTTTCTAGGCTGTAATCTTTAAGGGAACAGATCACCAAGTTTTTCTCCAGTGGCTGCTGGCTGGGTTTGAACTACCAGCCTTTCAGTTAGCAGCCAAGCGCTTAACCATGTCTACTGTTAGGTGCTGTCAAGTTGGTTCCAACTCATAGAGACCCTATGTACAACAGAAACACTGCCCAGTCCTGTGCCATCCTCACAATCATTGCTATGTTTGAGCCCACTGTTGCAGCCACTGTCTCAGTCCATCTCACTGAGGGTCTTCCTCATACCTAGGCACTCCAATTTCACATTTATACTCCAATTTAGGAAGAGGTAGCAAAAACTAGGGAGAGCTCTTAGGTTGCCTTCGAGACAAGCTGGTGTGTGACTAATTAGGATCAAAGACCCTCTTTTGTATAGAGAAAAATGCTAGAAGACAAATACAAAACCCAAGAGTGTTGTCTTTTGTTCCCTTTTACATGCCATGGCCTACACGTCCATGAAAACACACACACACACACACACACACGTCTCAGGAAGCCCCACAAAAGTTCAGATCAGCACCTCTTCTGGATGTGACCTGCTGCAACCAGTGTTACCATCAGACCCTGACAAATTGGGGGGTAGAAATACTACCTTAGAACATCTACACCGTTCCCAACTTCCCTGACAAAAGCTGGGTGGTCACTCAACATATGTAAGACACATGGCACCTGAAAAACTGTGAATAAAACTTTTAATAATGTACAGCAGAAATTGGACAGGCTCATTCTTATATTAAAACAAAAGATTTCCTATATTACAATTTATTTACATTTGCATACTGAAGAGGTAAAGTGGCTAAGTGGCTATTTTACAGTCCTTTCTAATAAAATGTACAAAAACAAACAGAAGTACCGAGAATGCCGTTCGGGGGCCTTGATGGCGACAGAAGAACGGGCTTGGACTTGGTCTGTGAATCCAGAATCCACAGGTGCAGGTAGCCCTATGGACCAGGGTTAGCCTCAGGGGGCCAAAAAACACAGCTGTAGTTTCTCCCCAGCTCTTGGTGTTAAGAGTATGCAGGGTGGGAGGCTTCCCAAAAAACTGCTCAGTCTTCCCCAGAGGTGGAGGAGCTGGACTGCAGGTGTGGTGAGCACAGAAGGGCTACCTGGGGAGCCAGCTAGTAGCTTGGGAGTTGCTGGGTCGATGTGTCGGCAGATCCCAGAGGCTAGTTGTGTCTGGGGGCAGAGTGGAAGTTCCACCATCACCTATAACCCACGAAGGTTCTGCTCCAGGGCAGACAGGTGGGGCCCAGCAGGGGTGGGCAAAGAACCCCTAATGACATAATTAGTATTCAAGGAAAATTAGTGGCCAGTAAATTGGCCTAAAGGGTTTGGGGAGGATCTCCTTTAATGCAAGGAAAGCAGCAACACATCAGGAAAATAAATAGAAAGGCCAGGTGCACTGGGGAGACCGAGGTCCACAGGGAGGGCTCTTGCCCCTCCACAGGCTTTGGCAGAGACTCACTGGGCTGTAGAGGCAGAGATGCTCTGAGGCTGCATACATAATGGACCTCCCCTGGGGGGCAGGGAGGGGGCTCAGAATGAATGCAATGATTTGGTGTCTCACTGGGGCTTAGAAACCCAGGACCTACTGCCCCACTAGCAGTCCCTTGTGTGGGGGGCAGCCTCTCCTCGGTTCATAATTACAGGCTCAAAAGGCTCTCAGAACCAACTGTGAAAACTTCTGGTCTCAAAACAGGCCCCCACTTCCTTGAATCAACTCCCTCTTCAGTGCTCCAAGAGTGGGACCAAGCCTGTCTCGATCACAGATGTATTCCCAGTGCCTAGTACAGTGCCTGGCACCCAACAGACACTCAATAAACATTTGTTGAGAAAATGCCTGGAGGAAAAGGCACAACCAGCTGGACGATGCACACAAGACTAGGGTCCTAGACCAAAAAACCACTCATGCGATCGGGTAAAGGGATGGGGGAACAGAGGGCAAGAGAGACCAACCCCCGAGGGCAAAGAGGAAATCTCACTGCTGAGTGGGGACAGGCTCAGGTACAAGGACAAACATTTCCAGTGTGTGATTGAGCTGTGTGCGTTTGACTGGAGACTTTTCTTTTTTTGTGGTTGTTTTTGTAGGGATTTCTTTAAAAACAAATAGATTGAGAGGTAATCATCGCATAGAGATGGTTTTCCTTTTACAAAACTTAACAATATTAAAAAAAGTTAAAATCCAGACCCTCCCAATTTAAAAAAAAAAAAAAGCAAACCACTCCAGTTAAAATTTATGGCTTCAAAGTTATTATATACCTAAGATACGCTGACCAAATCACCACCCACAACCGTGCTTCTAGACTTCATTAAATACTATACTCAGGTTAAATATGTCAGCTCACACTGCTCCCTCCTTGGTAGGGCCCCTGAAGTGGATGCAAATCTCACATTTTCCCTCCACCCTAATCAGATAATCCAGTAAAACAAGACCCATGCAGATGCCCCCACCCCCCAAACCAGGCTCCCTCTCCACTCCTCGCCCCCCCATCCCCCTCCCCACCCCAAACCCACCACCACCAAAAATATACACTGCTGTTTCCAGAATCTGGGATATGAAAGACAGATGTGACATTCTGAGTCCCAAGATCTGCGCTTCAAATTCCTTGGCCCTTCCTTGATGCTGATGGGTATGATGCCCTTGGGCTGGCTCCTTTCCCATGAATGTCACTGACCACAACACCCAAGATTCTTTCTCTTGCCAAGATTCTTTCCCTGCCCATCCCAAACCCTCCTCTCACATTTTGACCCAAAAGCCTTCTGCCATGGACAACTAGGCCAGCTTTGGTTCCAGTCTGAAATGGAGAAGAACAACTGTGCTGACACAGGGGTGGGCAGAGCAGCCAGTAGGAAGGGAGTCCCACCATGGCATAGGGGGGCTCTGGAGGAGGGGGAAGGGGGGCCTCCAGGGGAAGGGCACCAGAGAACTAGATGCTGCTCACTACTGAACCCAGAGGTACCAGCACACAGAGACAGCAGGACAACCACACCCCAGACCTGCACATGCACAGAAAGCTCAAGCAGGTAAGTGCGCACCTACAGACACACACATACACACATACATACATACACACACACACACACACACGTGTAAGGGTGTGGCACAGACCAGGCACAACAGGGGACGCACCTCGGTACATGCACACACAGCTGGACAGACAGCTGCAGACTCGGTCTCCACTGGCAATCCCTCCAGATGTCCTTGCGAGGGAGGAAGGGAGCACTTGGCTCAGAGCTGCCTGCAAGAGGGGCTGCACTTCTGGCCCCTTAGGCCGCTTCAGTGTGCTGTGGGTTGGTCCCTGAAGGGAAACCCTCAGTGCTGCTTAGCACTGGCAACAACTCGGCTCCTTCCACCTCCCAGGTCACCCCTTTCACCAGCTCCCGACCGTATGCCAGGTGCACCAAGGTTTGTGGGACTTCCCACTACAACCAGTTTGAGTCGTGGCATTGAGTTCTCCACACAATTCGCTCTCAGAGTCTCCATGCCATTAGGAGGTAAATATAAAAGGTTGTCTGTGTCTCAAACCCAACATGGGAGTGAGCGAGTCTCCCGGGCTCTGTCCCTCTTGTGGGCCAGGAGTCCTGGCCACGGAGGGCTGGGCAGAAACGAGAGGTAGGCCTCCATCGTACGCTCAACACAGCAGCTCGAAGTGTAGTTCTCACTGCCTAGGGTTGCGTGTAGGGGAAGGGGGAGCAGGGTTAGATCTTCACGTCTTCCTGCACGCTGAGCTGTGAGAGGGTCTTCTTAATGCGCAAAGCAGTCAGGCGGGCCGCGCCGTTGGCATACCAACACTCTCGCATCATCTTCCCCATCACCCGTAACGCCTGCAAGAGACCAGAGGACATCAGTTGACCTGCCTTGGAAACAGCCTTTCTGATCTCTAGGCTCTTGCTCATTTCCCTGCCACTGCCTCCGCAGTCCAAAGTCTGTCAGAATCTCTCCTCCCTCCCCCTCTGACCTTAGGGAAATGCTTTGTAAGCTTTCCTCTCCCCATGGCGCTTCCTTCTTTAAGGGACAGGTTGCACAGGTGAGAGGAAAAAGCTGCAGCCTGGAGAAGAGTGGAGATCCTTCTCTGACCAAGTGCAGTCAGCCACTCTCCATCGTCTGGAAAATCTTGAAAGAGACACCCCCAAACACCATGTGATCTGAAAATCATTCCTACAGGTTTAAGAATCCATTTTCTGATTGTTTACTAATTATGTTTTAAAAAAAAGAAAAAAGACATAGTTCACATGCAGAGACGGGGTGGTGAACGAAGAGGAAAGCATCTCCTTAAAGCAACTCTGTCAGAGGCAGAAAGCTACACTGCCATTTCCCCACAACAAAGAAGACAACTATGGTTAGGCCAGGAGGTAGGTTAGGAAGGCACCTATGGACTGCTACTGGTTATTGATGGTTATGAATTTTTTTTTTTAATTGTTGTAGTTTAAATGAAATTTACATTTCAAGTTAGTCTCCCATACAAAAATTTATATATACATTGTGAAGTGACCCTAATTACTCTCCCCCTACTTTGACAGCACACTCCTCCTTTCCACCCGATTCCCCATGTCCACTCAACCAGCTCCCAACCCTCTCTGCCTTCCCATCTTCCCTCTGGACAGAAGCTACCCATTTAGTCTCTTGTATCTACTTGAGGTAAGAGGCACACTCCTCACGAGCATCACTTTATGTCCCACAGGCCAGTCCAATCCCTGTCTGAAGAGTTGGCCTTGGAAATGGTTTTAGTTCTGGGCTGATAGAGAATCCGTAGGCCATGCTTTCTGGGGTTTCTCTAGTTTTAGTCAGATCATTAAGTCTGGTCTTCTTACTAGAATTTGAGTTCTGCACCCCACCTTTCTTCTGCTCCATCTGGGACTCTGTTGTGTTCCCTGTCAGGGCAATCATTGGTGGTAGCTGGGTACCATCTAGTTCTTCCGGTCTCAGGCTGATGAAGTCTCTGGTTTATGTGGCCCTTTCTGTCTCTTGGGCTAATACTTTCCTTGTGTCTTTAGTGTTTTTCATTCTCCTTTACTCCAGGTGGTTGGGACCAATTGATGCAACTTAGATGGCTGCTTGCAAGCTTTTAGGACTCCAGACGCCACTCACCAAAGTAGGATGTAGAACAATTTCTTAATAAACTTTGTTATGAGGGCTATGAATTTCTGATTGCCAGGGCCAAAATTAGTTTTCAGTTAGTGGAACTCACTTTCCTAAGCACAACCCCAACATATAAAACAGAAAACTACAGACAGCACTGACTGCAGGGGGAGGGCAGCTAAAGACCAGCTTTCAGCTTCATCCTCATCCTCTGAAGAAAACCCTAACCCAAGAGTTCCCATAAACATTTTGAAAAATGCTGCCCTATTATGCAATGGAAGGAGCCCTGGTGGTGCAGTGGTTAAGTGCAAACCAAAAGGTCAGTAGTTTGAAGCCAACAGCCGCTCCATGGCAGAAAGATGTGGCAGTCTGCTTCCATAAACATTACAGCCTTGGAAACCCTATGGGGCAGTTCTACTCTGTCCTATAGGGTCGCTATGAGATGGAAGTGACTTGACAGCAATGGGTTTATTATGCAATGGGAAGGCATCAACTATAATGTCAACGGAGTAGCTTTGTCCCTAAATCACAAATGCCCTCTAGTGGTATAGTTTTGAGAAACAGCCACTGTATAAAAGGAGGCCCATGTGCAGTTAGCTAGGCAAACTCTGCCCCCCATCCCCAAAGTCTCTTAAGACCCCAGAATTCCACCTTTATCAGGAATCTGTCATAAATTTGTCTTCATTTCAATTATTTCCACTAAATATTGTCCCCTCCCCGCTTCATCTGCCCTATCTCCCCAATTCAAATTCTCCATCCTAATCCCAACCCTTTCACATGTCATCCTCCTGCCTTTCTTCAGAGATTTTAGAAAGGTCACTTCCTTTACAGACATGTCCCCAGGCTAAGTCCTTGCCCCCTCATTCTTCTAAACCCTAACAGCTTCCTTTATGGATGTCTCTTTTCAACTCTTCTACAGAGCTCAGCTCACACCTGCAGTTTCCAGGCTATTTTTGTAGTCAGACAGGTCTACTAACTCCCGGTTCAGCTTTTGTCTCTGTCTCTTGGTAACTACCTCCCTTAACTGTGTCCTGGGGATGAAGCCTTTTTCTTCTTCTAGGCTGTCAACTCTAAAGGGCATGCTAGTGCCCAGGACAAGGGACTGTGGTCCCAAAGGACTCAGTACAGACTAGCCTAGGCCTACTGACCCACTCAGGGGGTATCCCTGGGGGCTGGCTCTGTTGTCACAAGACCTTTTTCTAAGGTAGAAAAATCAGGCAGATGGAAAAGCTGCAAAGGCAGGGAAGCTTCCTACCTCATAACTTTGCCACCAGTTGGGGATGTTGGGACGTAACTTCTGGTCACATACAACCTTTCGCATTTCTTCAATGGAAGGGTCAGAGGGCACTAGGTCATAATATGGCAGCTGATATTCTTCATGGACTCCTGGGAGAAAAGAAATTATCAACCTGAGTTATCAACAAAAGGAAGAGATTACTCAAAAGCCAATGACAACACCCACATTGTGGTCTGTAAATACCATTTCCCACTAAGACAAACTAGGGCTCCAGGGAGAAGCTGGTCAATTCCCAATATGAGACAAGAAACACATATTAGCCAAGAACATCTTTTTTTATACTAAAAGCAAAGAAACTGTCAAAGACTACTGGGGTCACATACCAACTTGAAAAGATCCCAACTGGTCAGAAATGAGAACATTTGAGCAAATATTTTTAAATCCATCAGTTCACAATGATACTTAAAAAGAAAAACCTGATGTTACCTTTGGAGGATGCTAGGGTGCAAGTTCATTTTGAAAAATGGTAAATAAACAAAGAATTAAGTATTCATCCTGCCTTTCCTATTCAAACTATACATCTTGGTAACCAAATATACAATTAGGGGAAATTTCTCTTTAAAGAAGAAATTCAGCTAATACCTGTTTGACAGAATCAGGATATCGGCATTTTTCAACTTGTAATGAATCTGGATTTGGACAATGATAACTGATGGCTGCTAACAGCGCAGAGATAACCCTGTGCTGGAAGTATAGAATAACGTCTATGAAGAATTATTGCCAAAAAAAATCAAATATGAGTCTAGCTGCTAGGTCTAATTCATAGGAAATACCAGGAACTGAACATTGTCTATGAGGAGGCAATAAGCAAATTCTAGACCGGAAAACTTTACAGGACAAATGACCTGGATTCTCCATAAATAAAATGCAGAAGAAAAAAAAAAAAAAGGAGGGGGAACCTGAAGATTATAAGAGACTTAAGAGATCTATCAATTAACTGCAACAGATGGATCCTATTTGGTCCCTGATTTGAACTGTTCTAAAAAAAATGAGGAGATGACTGGTAAAATCTCAACACTGCCTGAGTATTAAATAGTATTAAAAAATTAATGGTAATTTCCTGAAGTATGATAACAACATGGCATCTTATGTCCTTATCTCTCAGAGTTACAAACGAAAATATTTTCCATGGTAAAAAAAAGGTAATTTAAAAAAAAACAATGAAACTTTCTTATGTCTTTTTCCAGGAAAGACCCTGCTGCTCTGAGATAATGGGACAGGATTTTAAACAGAGTTTGACTTGATAATTATTTAAAGGTAGTTAAGAGTTTAAGCTCAGCTTGCTGGGGTTTGAATCTTCACTAGCTGTCTGACCTTGGACAAATTACTTAACCTCTTGGTGACTCATTTTCTTCACCTGCAAAATGTTGACACAGTACCTACTTCACAGGTTTGTCATAAAGATCACATGAGTTTATCCACAGAAAGTGCTGAACAAATGTTGTTATTATTATTGTTCACCACTATCTAACAGTTATAGTACAGTGGTGGCTTGCATGTTGCTGTGATACCTATGTGGGCTGAGATAAATGGCTGAGAGCAGTGTTACACTAGAAAAGTAGTTTCTTAAACTGGATCAAGTAGCAGAGTACTAGGAAGTCAAGGCGCTCTTTGTGGAGCACACCATAAAATGCTGATATACTAAGCTGATGGGAAAAATGTTTTCTGCTAAATGTGATACTACCCTTTACTGGATTCTGACATGGATAAGTACTCGTAAGTGCCAAAGATTTAAGAAAAAATTATGGGAGGAAAAAACTCACTCTGAGAAAATTCTATGCATTAGTAAGCTTTCTCCTGCAAACTGAGAAATCCCCGCTACTATTTTCGCAGCGAAACACCAGCGCTACCTAGGAACATGGCTTAAGATCCAGGGCATTAGAACATACTGCCTCCAACGTAAGGGAGACCCTACAGTGATGCTCTGCTATGTGCACTAAGGGCATCCCTCACCCCCTTGGGCCAACAGAGACAATGCATTTAAGAAAAAAGGTCAAATGAGCCTCCAGAATGGTTACCACAAGGTAAAGCACTGCTTTATGGCAACTACTCAACAAGCTGGTGGTTCAAAGAGTAAACACACCCTTAGACACAGCTGCCTCCAAGGTTCCATATCTTTGATGAGAACCATGTATGATTCGGGCTCTGACACCAAGCATCCTGACCAGTTATATAAAGAAAGGAACAGGGAGGTAGGGGAAAGAGAAGGCAAAACAGAAAGGTACCTCCAGAATTGCATCTTCGAGCAATTTCCCAATATACAAGCCCGAGGGCATAGATATCAGCACATTTAAAGGAGTCAAAGTGTTTCATGTTTATGGTTTCATCAAGTACCTCGGGGGCCATGTATCTGCAACAACAAAGGAAACAAGATCAGGCATAAAAACACGTATATGTTGACGATATCTCTCTTTTAAATCCAAGTATTGATTGAGGGGCCTTCTGAATGTGGAATAGATATTACCAACCTCAACTACAGAGCGTCAGCCTAAGAAAGTCCCCTAGGGAGGAGAAAGTGATCAATTCTCTTTATTGCAGTCTCCCGTATGTTTTGGATTCAAATCTAAATACTTCATCATAGATTGGGCAATAATAGGCTACTCTTATTTGTATCTCCATTCTTTAACCATCAAGGTTTGCTTATTTTAAACATGTTTTGATTTCTTGGCAGAGGTACTTATAGTGTGGTTCACATGGCAGTCATGTACGTATTATTTGGTTGCTACTGGGGTCTTTCTGTGGAGCCCTGGTGATGTAGTAGTCAAGAGCTCAGCTGCTAACCAAAAGGTCGGCAGTTCAAATCTACCAGTCGCTCCCTGGAAACCCTATGGGGCAGTTCTACTCTGTCCTGTAGGGTCACTATGAGTGGGAATTGACTCAGTGGCAACAGGTATACTGGGGTCTTTTACTTTGTTTACTGTAGCCACAGGGATGGGTTGAGCTTAAATTTCATCCTCAATTTCTTTTGTTATCTTACCTGATTGCAGTTATTGTAAAAATTAATTTTCAGTAGTTGTCAAAGTCACTCTTATTTAATTACTACTACTTGAACCACAGTATAGCAAATCAAGCAATCACCTCAGGCCCCACACTTTGGGGACTGGGTAGCTGCAATGATTGTCAAAAGAAAGGAAAAAAGCAGCCATACGATTTAGTGAAATTCACTGAGATTCAACAAGTAAACAGACCCCCCCCCCACTTCCATCCTATTAAAAGGCAGTCTCCACCTCACACACGTATGGAAATTAACTAAAAATGGATCAGCGACCTAAATATAAGAGTAAAACTCTTACAAGAAAACAGGGGACCTTGGTTTTGACAATAGATTCTTTGATATCAAAAGCATGAGCAATAAAAGAAAAAATAAACTGGACTTCACCAATATTAAAAACTTTCTTTGTTTGCTCTTGCTTTTAAAAAATGTTTTTCTGGTGAAACATACACAACAAAACATTTGCCATTTCATCCATTTTTACGTGTACAACTCAGTGACATTTACATTCATCATGTTGTGAAAACATCACCACTACCTGTTTCCAAATTTTTTCACCACCCTTAACAGAAACTCAGTGCCCCTTAATATTTCCTGATTGCCCACTCCTATCTACCCCTGGTAGCCATTAATAACCTCTGGCCTCTGCGCATTGACCTATTCTAAATATTTCATACAAATGAGATCATACAGTATTTGTCCTTGTGTGCCTGCCTGATTTTACTCAGCATGTTTTCAAGGTTCACCCATGTCAGCACGATCAAAACTTTCTCTTTATGGCCAAATAATATTCCATTATACGTATATGCCACATTTTATTCATTCATTCATCTGTTGATGAACACTCAGGTTGTTTCTACCTTTCGGCTACAGTGAAAGATGCTGCAAAGAACATTGGTGTACAAGTATGTTTGAGTACCTGTTTTCACTTCTTTTGCGTGTATACCTAGGAGTGAAATTAAAAACTTTTGTGTATCAAAGGACTTTATCAAGAAAGTGATGAGACAACTTGCAGAATGGGAGAAAATATATGGTAATCATATATCTGATAAGGGTTTAATATCCAGAATATATAAAGAACGCCTACAACTCAACAACAAAAAGACAAACAACACAATTAAAATATGGGAAAAGAATCTGAACAGACATTTCTCCAAGGAAGATTTAGAAATGGCCAATAATCTCATAAAAACACTTTCAACATCATTAGTCACTGGGGACACGGAAATCAAAACCACAATGAGATACTACTCCACACCCACTAGGATGGCTATTATCAGAAAAATGGAAAATAACAAGTGCTGGTGAAGACGTGGAGAAATTGGAAATCTTGCACATTGCTGGTAGACATGTAAAATTGTGCAGTCACTGTGGAAAACAGTTCGGTGGTTTATCAAAAAGTTAAACATAGAACTACCATATGACCCAGCAATTCCACTCCTAAGTATACACCCAAAAGAAATGAAAACAGGGACTCAAACAGATACCTGAACACCAGTGTTCACTGCAGCATTATTCACAATAGCCAGAAGGTGGAAACAACCCAAGTGTCCATCAACAGATGAATGTATAAAATGTGGTATATACATACAGTGAAATATTACTCAGCTATAAACAGAAATTAAGTTCTAATATGCACTACAACATGGATGAACCTTGAAAATGTTGTTGGTGGTTGCTGTCGAGTTGGCTCCAATTCATAGCAACTTTATAACAAAACATTATGCTGAGTGAAATGTCAAATATAAAAGAACAAATATTGTATGATCACACTTATATGAAATATCTAGAATAGGCAAAGGCAGATACCAAAGGTTATTAGTGGTTACCAGCGGCTATAAGGAAGGACAAATGGGGAGATACTGCTTAAGGAGTACTGAGTTTCTGTCTGTGGTGATGAAAAACTTTCGGAACTACATAGTGGTGATGTTTGCATAACATGGTGAAAGTAATTCATGTCACTCAATTGTACACTTAAAAATGGTTAAAAAGGTAAATTTTTTATTATATATATTTTACCACCAAAAAAAAAAAGAGAAGGCAGTCCCATTTCCAACTCATAAGGTCCATCTTGCAATCACAACTCCTTCTTCACTTCTGTAGGTGTAGGAAGCAGGTCCATAATGCTTAAGGATGCCCCAATCTCCACCTGAGACCACCTCTGCTCTAGTCTAGCACACCTGCTCTCCAAACCTCAAGCAGAGCACACTCCCTGCTTCCTCAGGGGTCTCTGCACAGCCCATCCCTTTGGGCTGCAATATTTCTCCTCTTGCCCCAGCCAAGCCTGGTACCTGCCCTCCTTCCAAATCCTGCTCCAGATTCTTTTTTTGCACGAAGTATTACCAACCTATATCTGACTCTAGCTCCTCCATTTTCTCTGCTGCCCTCACCACTACCACCACCACCTACGTGTATAGTTCTATGAAGCTGCGCTTGTACTACCTGTGTCTATTAGATGTAACCTGAGTAGTGTTCCAGCATGGAGGGCAGGTGTTCAACTTGACTTTAACTGTCTGAGAGCAAGGACCACACCTCCTTTTTCTGTGCCTTCTTCTCCTGTGCATATGGAAAAGGGCATACATGGGATACTCAGTACATGCTGTTGAGAAAGGCAGAGGCCCGGGGCCTTCCTACCGTTTGGTTCCCACCCTCTGATTTGGGGCAATGTCAATGGTGTCGGTGACTGCATCATGACGAACAGCCAGGCCCAGGTCTGCGATGGCACACATGCCATTTTTCTTTACCAGGATGTTCTTTGACTTCAAGTCTCGATGAGCAATTCCAGGCTTCCCTGGTGGAGGAGGGGGGAAGGAATTTTAAAGAAAGCTAGGATAAAGGTTAAAAGCCCAGACTGTGTAGGTTCAAGCCTTGGCTTTGCTTCCCACTAACCCAGCAACAATACTTACTTCACGGAATGTTATGAGGATTAATGCACTGATGTAAGTAAATAAAGAACTTAGAAGGGCATGTATATTAGCTAATATCGCTACCACCACTACTTGCCTTCCCTGAACCTAACATACCCAGGCACAGAACTGCTGAGGAATAAGAAGAAAAGCTGTGGTGTTGGCTAGGTTCTCAGAATCAAACAGGCCCAAAGATGAGGACTGCTAATATCACTCCACGGCCTAGGAACGGAATCAAACTTTAATGCCTGCCGCTATGAAAAGATTAAGGAATCTCCCAAAAAAGGTGATTATCGTAGTCAACAACAGGAAAGCTCGAGGTCTTTTTCTTCCAAGATAATCTTCCTAGATTTGTAAAGCCCAGTGTCTAATCCACCAAGCAGTCTTAAATCCAGCTCTCCTACCAATGAATGTGTGAAATTACTAAAATGATGGTCCATGCATTTGTTTTATCTTCTTAGTTCCATTCTTTTACACACATACTGTGGGCTTCCTTAATAAATGCTAGCTTACCAACAAACTACTATGTCAGTCTACCAAATGACAAATAATGCAACAGTTACATTACACAGTCCCCTAAGGAGTTCTAAAACAGAGGTGAAGAGGACTCCCTTCCTAGACCTCTTGTTTTTGCTCAAGTAAAGTACAAACTTCTTCCCTTTAGATTAGACAGTCGTTCCTGAGGCCCAGCCCCAGCCCCAGCTCTTTCAGTAAAAAGGAATTCTGGGAACTAAATCAGGATGACATAGGCTTTTAAAGTCTACCCGACCACACTGCTGCTTGGCTGGGTCCGCTCACCTTGCGTACCCACAATCTCCATGTGCAGGTGTGCCAGCCCACTAGCAGCAGACAAGGCCAGCTTGATCATCCCCTCGATTGTCACTGTGTACCGGTTAAGATAATCAAACAGGGAGCCATGCTCGTGATAGTCAGAGACAAGCCACAGCTGTGTCCAGGTGCCGTTATCTGCAGAGAAAAAAAACAAAAAACCCAAACCCATTGCCATCGAGTCAATGCCAACTCATAGCGATGTTATAGGACAGAGCAGAACTGCCCCAACAGGGTTTCCAAGGCTGTAAATTTTTACAGAAGCAGACTGCCACATCTTTCTCCTGCAGAGCCGCTGGTGGTATCTGCAGAGAACCACACATGA
Organism: Trichechus manatus latirostris; assembly: GCF_000243295.1. Classification (NCBI taxonomy): domain Eukaryota; kingdom Metazoa; phylum Chordata; class Mammalia; order Sirenia; family Trichechidae; genus Trichechus; species Trichechus manatus. The sequence goes on along the minus strand of NW_004444145.1, from coordinate 3,498,945 downwards.
ATTCCAGAAAAGGCACAACTAGCAGCAAAAAGGAAGCATACGTGTATATCCCAAAACCCAGTCAGACTCCTGAATTTGCACTTGTCACCTCTACACCTCCAAATGCCACCCTCTGTGCCCGTTTCATCTACAGGTGTCCACTTTTGGGCTCCAGAAAGGCCAGAGGAACAGTGTTTTTTTCCTTTGGCCTGCTCCCTTATTCTTATAGGTAGACTTCAGGATTCTACACAGTGCTACATTTTTAAAGCAAATTTGGACACGTGAGGTATCCAGGAGAAGAGGAAGCATACGCTTATGGAAAGCTGACAGGTATCATGTGTTTAGTGGTGTAATGCTGCTTTTGATCTTGAAACGACAGGCTCATCAACACTTTAGCAACGATAACTGGCTGCACCCACCACCACCAAGAGGAAGGCGTCTCAGCTCCTTCTCTGTGCTCCAATGACACTGTGAACACCAGTGCTTCAAACTGGTTCGTTCTGGTTAGAACCCCTGCGGACAACTTGCATTTCCACCCCAACCAAACCCACTGCCATCTATGAGTCGATTCCAACTCATAGTGACCCTACAGGACAGAGGAGATCTGCCCCATAGGGTTTCCAAGGAATGGCTGGTGGATTCGAACTGCCAATCTTTTGATTATCAGCTGAGCTCTTAACTACTGCACCACCAGGGCTCCATTTCCACCCTAGACCTACTGAATCAGAATCTACAGTTTAACAAGACCCCCAGGTGATTCTTATGTATAATAAAGTTTGAGAACCACTGTTCTACTAGTGGTTCTCAGAACTGGTCCCTAACCAGGGAACTTGTTAGAAATGCAAGTTCTCAGCAGGGGTCCGAACCAGACCCAACAGGCTCAAGCCCTGGTGAACACAGCCTAACCACAGCACCTGTCTCATCTGTAATGTTTCTTTTTAAGCCTACTGCTCTATTCTGTGAGAGCAGGAAAGACCTCGTTTATGCATCATTGTATCCCAGGCCAAAAAATACTTTTCAATACATGAATAGTACTCTTGCAAGTATTCCACAGAGAGGTCAGCTTATCCTCAGGAGAGCAATGGAAGGGGGCTAGTATGCACTTCTATTTTCTCTCTTTTATACACGGGGAGTGTGTGCAGTGGGGCACGGAGAAAGAGGAGGGCAGAGGGATGGAGGGAAAAAAAAGGAAAACCAAAAGCAGATAATCTAATTAGGCTATGGTGTTGTCAAAAGGAAGACTGGAAATTGGATTGAGACCTCCCAAATTCCAAGCTGGCACTAGTTCCAGAACACCATACTATGTATCATGTTAAAAAGGCAAGAATGGAATAAGATTTTTCTCCTTCCTTGGCCCTAATGTGGGTTTCAACAGCCAGAACCCGACTCACACAGCTGCCAGAATCAATAAAGGGAGTGGCTCCTGGAGAAGCAGCACCACTCTTGGCTTCACTGATGACAAACAAGGGCCCACCCAGCACACCCTCCACACACTCTAACCAGCCCTGAAGATGAGGACCCTACAAATGAGTTGAAAAGGAAGACACCTTTTTGATCCTTTAAAATATACAGAAGATTTAAATTTTTCAAAAGGTGATGCTGTTTTAAAAAGAACAGCTTGCTCAGAGGGAGTAAAATTCTCTCTCCCCCTTCTCATGTTGAGTCCAAGACTCTGCAGCTTGGGGACAGCTGAGGCCATTACAAAGCCCCACAGCAATGTGAGGAATGAGCAGCCTGCTGTTGTTTTAAGGAAGAACAATAAATACACAGCATCTTCTGTAGGTTCTGTAGACACCAACTTTAAATCTCTGTGCCATGGGAGCAAACTGCATCAATAATGCCAGAGGGACCCTGCTAAGTGTAAACCCAATAACCTCATGGTCTTTTCTGCATGTCAGGTGCACTACCTGTCCAGGTGTCTGTCTCCCCCTCTTACTGGGAGCTCTGTGAGGGGTGGGCCTGGGTCTTGTTCTTATGCAGAGTTCCTGGGCTGCAGTAGTCAATAAATGTTGTTGAATTAATGAGTGACATTTCAATTACTCCCCACTATCTTCAGAAGAAAGTACACACTTCTCAAAACGGCCCTTCATAGACTGGCCTTTGCCTACATCTCCACCACATCTTTGGCCATAACACAGCCGTCCTGAGTTACTTGCAGGTTCCTAGATGCATCTCACCTTTGCATGTGTCTGGAGTGCTCTTCCCACTGGGCTTTTTCTTCCTGGCCAACTCGTACTCACTGCCTATAATTTATTGTTAGTTTACTTGTCTCTTTGCTAGTCAGTGAGATTCTCAAAAATAGGGATGAGCCTGGGTACACAAGGGACGTACCTGGGTACACAAGAACCAAAAACTAAAGCAAGAAGAGGGAGAAAAAGGAAGAAAATAGGGACCTCAGGTACAGGCAAGGCCAAAAGCTGAGCTAGAAGGCCACCAGGTAGTCCTTCTGGGGGAGGCCGGCCACTCCTCCTGCATGCCTGCTCCACTAGAAAAGTTACATGTATATGGTTCTGGTCATGCCACAGAATACACGGGCTAGATGCTTTTCTGCCTGCCGGAGCTGCCCTTTCCTCACAGGGGTTGAGGCCATTATTCCTCGTTGTAGTAATTTTCAAAATAAACTTACTGGAGCCTATACAGAGACCACAATGGGGGTGGATTTGGGTGAGTGTCAAGGAAGAAAAATCGAGCAGGCAGGACTGAAGCGGTTTATCTAGTTTATCTGCTTAAAAACTGCTTGTTTATCTGTTTAGTAAACTGGGCTTCTGTTGAAACTTTTGCTGGAATAAAGGGTTTCACATCTTAAGAAAAGTCTGAAAACTATGATCTTATTCAGATTTTCTTTCTATTACAGGTAGTAACTATACAGGCAAATGGAGCTGTGCAGGCACACAGCTGTTTCATTTCCTAGCAGCCCTCCATCTTGGAATGCTGCTGTCATTGGGACACCCCGCATCCAAACCCAGCCCTTTACCTTTATTGTCAGCAGCAATAAATCCAAGGATGTTTTCATGGCGCAGCATGACTGTCTGGTATATCTCCGCTTCCCGGAACCAAGACCGCTCTTCACGAGAAGAGAAAATTTTCACAGCCACATCACCACCCCTCCAGCGGCCACGCCAGACTTCCCCAAACCGGCCCTTGCCAATTATCTCCTGTAAAACGATGGTTCGCGCCACTGTGCGCTGGACAAAAAGCGGTAAGCCTGTGGACCAAAGAACGGAAAGAAACCTGTCATTGTAAATTTACTGAACTTGGCAACTCCCACAGCTCACTGCTCCACTGCAAAGGCCTGCTTCACTGTCTCCATTCTATACTGGCCAATCAACCACAGAGAGCTGCGGCTGCCCCCACACCACGACAAGGTCATCTACAGAGGGCTGAACCAGTGGGCCACTGGGAATGAACACAGGAAGGGAAACGCGTATGATTAGCTGTTCCTTATCTAAGCACGTTCTCCTCTCAGTATGGATGAGGGTTGAATGTAAATGTCTGACCAGATTTACCAACTCTACGGCCTGCTACCTGTGGGTCAATCCACCCACATCTGCTTTATTCTGGTGGAAGAGGAAAGATGGCACAGAAGATGGAAGTGGGGGCTTGTGTATTGGGAGCTGCCTTCTGACCGCTCTGCTCACTACCCACTAGAGGGCAGTGCTGTGTGGCCCATGAAAGTAGAACTAGGGTTGTCTCATGCTGAAAGATCCCTAGTCAGGGCGTAACAGGTTCCCACCTCTCACAGGCGATTCTGAACTCCAGCTGTAGAACAGTGACTACCTATGCTTATTCTAAGATTAATATTACTGTCTTCATAAGAAACATTTATTGCCTAATAGGACCAATTCAATGTCTCCCTGTCTATCCACTCTTACCATCCTGACCGACTCTCTTCGTGACCAATAAATAGATAAGCAAATCTGTTATTAATCCCTAAGTCTTACGGATGTGAATTACCATTTACTGTATGCTTACAATGCATTAGGCACTATGCTAAGGTCTTTATATTAATTATATAATTTCTTCATAATTACCTACAAGGTGGATACTGCTATTATCCCCATTTTACAGGTGAGAAAACTAAGGCTCAAAGAAGAAGGTTACATACCTCATTCAAATTCATACAAGCAGTAAATGGTGGAGCTGGAATTAAAATCTAGGACTGTCTGACTCCAAAGTCTATGTTTTTAAGTACAACAGTATAGCTCCACCGAAATGTTTCTTAAATTAGACCCCTCCTCTCCATCCCTGCTGCACCTGTCCTAGTTCAGGACCTTCTTTAAAGACTTCCAACTGGTCTCCCTGCCTCCCCCCCTCACCTTGCTCCTGCCCTGCACACCCACACACAGCTCTGCCTCACCCCACTCTCCTTAAAGGGAGGTTGGTAAATAAATGAATCTGTCCTCCACACCGTCAGAATTCCTTTCAGAAATATACGAGCATTCATTTCCCCATATAAAAACTTTAAGTAGATCCCTCTTACCTATAAGATAAAGTATGTCACTCAATGTCCTTTACACCTGGGCCAACCTGCCTTTCTCTACTCCCCACTGCGAACACACCATGCTAGTGTCCTTATCATTCTCTAAATATACCTTGGTGAACCTTTTGTGCCTTTTTGTCCTTTTACTCAAGGTGCTTCCCTTGGCCTGGAATGTTCCTTGCCCTTTTACCTCTCTTAAAAAATTCCAACTCATTCTTTACGACTCCTTTAAATGTGTCTTCCTCTGTGAGATCCTCCCCAAAAACCCGTCTCTTCTTTCCAATCCTGGGTCATTCCCTTTTTAATTTTTGTTTACCTTTTATCACCTGGAGGGACTCAACATATATTTGTTAAAATGAATTAGAAGTCACATAAGCAGCATGGACTTATTGCTGTAAAAATTACATTATTAAAAATCCAACACCCTGGGAGTTCTGCATATTCTGAATTAAGAATAAACTAAACCACCCAGAGAGAAATAGTTATTAGCCATTTTTCTCCAGATGATTAAATAACCACCATGGTCCTTCCCTAGCCTCAGCCAGTTCTAATCTTAAAAAGACTCCAAAAACCAGCACTATTCCTCGTCTATCAGCAAACCACGTCAGAGTCAGCCAGGTGGTTCTAACCACTACTCTACCTCTTTCAGCAGAGAACAAGCCACATATTTTCTCTCTTTCTAAAAATATGCAGCTTTTAAATATATCCATCATTTTGGCACTCTCTACTGCAGAGCTTAATAAAGGCAAAACCACTGAAATTCAGGAGATGTCACAGCTCAAAGTATTCCTTGTGTTCAAGAAGGAATGTCTGGCCGTGACAGACAGCATAATTTCCCTACAGAATAACAGCCTTGTCACATGGCAAGGGAACATACATAAAACACACACAACATTCTCACAAATAAGATCCTGTATGTGTTAGCTAGAATGGCAACAGTGAACTTTGTAGATGATTTTTTCTCCCCAAGAAAGGAATACTACTGTCACTAAAATAATTGTTATCTTCATGAAAACTCTTTTGCAGTCATGTTCACAACTAATAGCTAGCTGATCCATACCGAGACCTGAAAAACCTCAATTCCCTTTATCCTAAATTCTGATCTCATGGCAAAGGTCCACTGTTAGGTTCAATTCCCTCATCTAAATAAGACTGGGCTAACAACAGACAGTACAGGAAATGGTGCTGAGAACCCAAGCTACCTTTATTTTAACCTGCACCAAAAAACCGTTGGGCAACTGGTACAAGTCAATGATTACCAAATCCCAACTTAAGCTTTACTCAATGCCCTTAAACTCCCCTTGTGGTTGCCCGGCGATCAATGATTAGCCATCACCACCTCAAAGGAATCCGGCACACTCCTGTTTCTCAAAAGGGGCCCTTAAATTGAGCACTCTACTGCTCAGGTGGAACCAGCTGAATTTTAATAGATGTACAGTTACAAGCCTCCGAGAGAGGCAGGGTTTCCGGAATGAGGAGTTTTGCACTTGACCTTTGGAATCCCAGAGAATGAAAAATTTTCTGTGAACCCATAATCTTATCTTACTACACGTCAGACTCCAAAAGAAGGGAAGTTATGAAACCAAATGACTCAGTGCTAGTAGAAACAAATGCAGGGCTCCTAGCCATCTTCATAAACACACTATCCTGCTGGGAAACAGCGATGAAGGTCAACAACAGACAACAATGCCCTGAAGAACTCAGTACCTGAGCCAGACCCAGATGTGGAGAGATCGTAGACCAGATCCTGGAGTGTCTTGTCTTTGGAGAGACACATTTCACACGAGGGATCTTCCATGTCTAGTCTCTGGCGGTTGTGATAGACTCGCTGATGATAGTTAATGACAAGGAAAACAATGATGATGATGAGAAACAGGAGGAAGACTGGGCCAGCAATGATGCCTACCAGCTCCACAGGGCCCCACATGGAAGGGTGCTCTGGCTCCTTGAGATGACCTGGACAAGTGAGAGTGGGAAGGAAAGAACGAGTGAAAACAAGGGAAACTTGTGGTTTTATTTACCCCGGCACCTCCCACAAAGTGAAAAGGCCCCTCTCCATCTCAGTGTGTTCAGGGAGCCCTTGATCTCTTTGCTCTTACTGGGCAGTTTGTCTGCCTAGATGCTCTCAAATGCCAAACTTCCGTAGTTACGGCATCCCTATAAACCGTCACATCCAAAACCCACTTCGTAATTTCACAGTACTATTCCCACCTCAACCCCCTAAAAAGATGAGTTTCTATCTTTCAACTTACAACAGCTCCTCTAAGCTCTGCCCTAGTCTCTTTCGTTCTCCTTTACCTCCTCCCCAGTAATAACTTCTAAACCTTTAAAATCACTTAGTGGCAGGCTTGCAAAGAGGCAGTATCTAATATTTCTCAGCCTTAGTCACTGTCCTTTTCCAATTCTAGACCCTCTCCACATTATACCATCACTCTCACCACAGCAGCCCCCTTCACAGCTCTGGCACCATCTCTTTGGGATCAGGCCCACATTTGCCTATGGTGATCCCTGCCTGGTACTTCCATGCCATCACCATTTGCCTATGGCTGCTTAGCCACTATCTACAACCCAGCTTTCACCTCTGGGACAAACTTGAAACATCTGTCTCACTCACCCCCTCAATCTGCACACCTGACTTGGGAGGAATCCCAGTCCTTATCACCTTGGGGGAACATCAAAAAGGTACCTTTACCTATCATCAAACAAAGGGAGTGGGGAAGAACAGAGAAGGATGAAGTGACAAGGGTGCCCTACCTCCAAGATGAGCCAATAGTCCAACAAGGGTATCCACTCACCACTGGGCACCCTCAGGTCAATCTTGTTGCAGAAGTCAGTATAGCAGCAGTGGGTGTTACGCAGATCTTCTGAGCTCAGGCAGTAGAAGGGCTTCCCAGCGGGGACCAGCTCCACTTTGGGGATGCAGGTGCGCACATGGTGCTCCATCCCATCCAGGTTGAAAATGGAAACCATGCAGGCCCCATCTGTTTCACATGTGTAGTTGGCCTGTAGGCAGCTGGTGCACGCACACAGTAGAGCTGCAGAAAATTTGGGGTAGACATTGGTGGTGGGGTCTCATCCTAGGTCCTTTTCCAGATTTAGAAATACAACCCCTTAGCATACTTGATGTTCCAAAATAAGGGGTTTTTATAGAGATGGGGCCAGAAAGGTGACATCTTCAATTGAGGCACAATCTTTTCACCTGTTATTCAGCTCACGAGCAAGGCTTTCTAAGCCCTGGGCTTTCCTCTAAGCGCTCTATTATATGCCTATCAGAGAAGTTACCTTCTGAACTTTGCCTTAGACTTATTACAAATTATTACATGGCTGGGAAAGAGGTTTTCCTTCAAATTCCAATACTTACAGATGAGAGAAAGGCACTTCTCTTTGGATAATATAGGACACCCCCCCCCAATTCCATCCCAAACCACCTTGAAGCCATCAACTACTCCCCTAGCTCCTCTCTGGGGCACCAGACATGCTCAGTCTCCTGAATACAGCGTGCATGCTCTCACACATGGAAGCCTTTGGCAGTCGTTAGTGTGTGTCAGGGGCCCCCTCCTGAAACTCTGGGCCCACATTCTTCTATTGCAGCACTTACAGCACAGTGCCTAGCACAGCGAAAGGACAGTTCTTTCAAAGCCTCCATCCAAACCTGGGGGCCTAGTCAGGATGTACTTCTTCCTAACCATCCTGTCTATGAAGTATTCCTAGATGCAGCATCACCCCCATAAACAACACTAAAAGAACCACAGACTAGAACCCAAACAGAGTGGTTTCAAATACTCTCCAGGGGAAAGGAAAGGGAAACTCATTTCTCTGAGTAACACCAAATGCTAGGAGCTTCATACACGGACTCCCCAGTTCAGAAGGAAAACTGTGACAACTTGGACACGTTATTTCTGACTATACTGTTTGGGAGGAAAGAGAAGAGGGGAGAAAATGAAAGATAACTAAAGCAGAAGTGAAAAAATTTTTCTGTGCAATCCTTCACCAGCTTCGCGGATTTTTTATTCCCTTCTTCTCTCCCCTGGTACCATCGAACCCCAAAGAGGATAGTATCAGTGCCTACCTCATAAAGTTCATGTGAGGAAT
>NW_004444145.1:3468415-3490294 GCF_000243295.1 Trichechus manatus latirostris | reverse complement strand
AAATATATATTTTTCCAAATAGGCAGTGTATGCAACAATCTCTGGGACTAATGGATTCTGCTGGTTGTGTATTATACATAAGTGTGTACCGTTGACAGGAAATTACTGTAAATGAATTTGGCGCCTCTGAAAGCCAGGTCAGCAGCCCTGGAATCTGAAATCCTTTATTTATCCCTCTAACAAGAATAGCACAGACAGCAGCAGTTGGTTCTTCCCAGTACTGTCACCCATGAGCCTAACCTAGCCCTGACCTCTTGGGATGGGCAGGAGTGTGGCTTTTGCCACTAGAACACTTAGGCTGGGCCTCGCAGGACTGACTGAAGCGCTCACCCATCAGGGGACAGAGGTGATAGGGCCCACCCAAGTCCTAGATTGGACACTCAGTGACTACTACCTGGACAGCACGCAGGAACATGTTTAACTAAGGCCCCTAGACAACAGACACTTATGACCAGTCCCATGAAAAACTACCATGTCATAGCTCACTCCTTTAAGCAGTAAACAGTCTATCTTCGTCTCTGCTCTAATACACTAGAAGGTATCTCTTGGCCTTTAAAATCCCAAGACAGATTCTAAATATCGCAGTGTCTAACCCCTCCTTCCTCAGGCTTTGTATAAAGGAGACAAGCCCTTGCTCTTCCCACCAGAGGAGACAAAGGAGAGCATGCTGCAGGTACACTGACAGCAGAGATGGTCACCATGTGCCCTGTCGTATTTTTGCAGTGTCTGATCAATCCCATTCTTCTGGGAGAACTTCCAAAACATGCAGCTACCTGCTGAAGGGCTTGAGTAGTGGATTTTTTAAAGGTAGAAAGTTTAAAGTAGGCACCTTTTAGATGAGGATGCAAGTCATAAAAGGAACTTAAAAAGTAAATTCCTCCTAAATCTCTATTTCAACCCTTTTAAGCTCAAGAAAGACTAAGAAACTTCATTTTTGCCTTGCAAATATCTTCATTTGTTCCTTCTTTTATGCTTGTTGCTAACTTAAACTTATTTCTGCAACTCTCCGAATACTCGATCTTTTATGCACACTGGTCCTGACTGCCCCCTCTCTGGGATCTAAGGACGCTAATTCCCAGCCCCTTTTGTGTCAGTGGAGCCCTGGCAGTGCAGTGGTTAAGAGCTCAGGCTGGTAACCAAAAGGCTGGCAGTTCAAATCACCAGCCACTCCTTGGAAACTCTATGGCGCAGTTCTACTCTGTCCTCTAGGGTCGCTATAAGTCGGAATGAACTCGAAGGCAATGGCTTTAGTTTTGGTGTCAGTGGGACATCCGGGCACAAAAGGACGCTCCCTGTGGAGAGCACACCGCTCAACATGTGTGTTGTGATGTCCAGCAAAGAGACAGCGCTTGGTCTATTCCGGAAAGCAAGGAAGGGAAATTAACAACTTCAAGAGAGGACTATTCCAACCATGGTGAGACACACAGTCGCCTTTTTAAAAAGAGCTCACTTCAGAGTCCATCAATTAGGGGGGCAGGGCAGTCAGGAGTCTCTCTGATTCCAGATATTTATTCTCCTTTGGTTGGTTCACGGCCTCTTTCACAGTGATTCATTCTGGAGAATGAGCACACCCACACGTGGCTCATTATTTTTGGGAAGTACTTAAACAATCTTGGTGTAAGACAGGAAAGAACAAAAGTGGTGAAATCCATGCTAGACGGGAGGGAGAACGGAACTGGGAGTTGGGCCATGTGGGTTTCTGATAAGCAACTGACCTATCTGGGCCTCCACCGCCCAACCAGAAAATACCATTTATCTTACTGAGATGGTGTGAAGATTAGCCAAACATCTGCTGAGGGCTATGGGTCCTCTGAAAAAGGCTCTCGCTACACATATCTGTGTACATCTATATATTTTACAGAGTGAGTGAGAAGCTGAAAAAAATATCTTTTAAGATAACCATTATTACTGCTCCACCCCACTGAAAAGGCTTGAGTCATTATCACTAGGAGCCACAGTGGGTGTCATGACAAAAGCAGACCAGAAAGACCTGAGGTTCAAATACCAGCTCTAATATTAACCACGTGACCTTGAGCAAGTTATTCATCTTCCTGCACCTCAGTTTCCTAATCTGTAAAATGGGACTTAATAATTACTTCACAAGACTATGTAATTACACAAAATAACATATTAAAAAGTACATAGCAAACAGTAGGTGCTCAACAAATATTAAATTCCTCTGTCAATGTAAAGCCTAAATAATAATAGTAATAATAAAACCCAAGTAAACTGTCTCTTTAACCACTATTTAGGAAGTGGCAAGTTACAGCAAGAAGCCACAGTTTGAGTCTCAGCTCTGCCAGTAAATAGCTGCCTGACTTTGGGTAAGTCGTTTACCCTCTCTCAATCTCACTTTCCTTCCTTATGACTAACTAGAACGAAGGGACTGAACCAGCTGACCTCTGAAATTCTTTCCAGCTCTATATTTGAATAGTTTCATTTTTAAATTCACACCCTTTGGATCACTGGGAAATTCTGCTTTAAGTTTTATATACCTTTTCCTGAATGTTAAAGACAGACATTTTGGCTAGTCTTTTGTTAATATTCATTTTTCAGTGAAACAAAATAAGTGATAATGAAATTATAAATACACATGAATTTACTGTAAATTTAGTACATGCACATAAATCACAAACCTAAATTCAATTCTCTTTGGAAAGCTAAATCTGGACTAATGATAACAGCCTCTTATAATCTGTTTCACGGTGACTCATCAGGTTAAATCAGTCTACATTCGTGTACATAAGCAACACGTAACTCAGACTCTCCTTACTCCACGACCAAAGACTTAGGTAGTAGAAATAACACAATTTGGGAAACCAAATCACAGAAGAGTAATGAAATCACTCTAGATATAAGCAAGTTGGAAAGTGAACAGAACGAAAGCCCTACCAGCACAGACTTTGGTCGGTAGCTTGTTAGTCAAACCTGAGCTTAGACAAAACCACCTTGGCAGGATTTGAACGTGGTTACAATGTATGATTAGAAGGTGGTTTGTGGTAGGATGTAAATGCAAATTTGACTCATGAGAGAAGCTGTGTTTTGAAAAAGGCTTACTACAAGTCCCGACTTGGGCAGAATCTGTCTAGCTGCCGAGTATAAAGGCATTCACCCAACACAACTGGGTCTCAACACACACGACCTACCTGCAGACATGGGTACTGGGTTGGTACCTCTCCCTCTCACCCGCTGTCACATACTGGGAGGAAACTCAGTGATGCCATGGCTCACCTGGGAGTTCCCGAGAATCGAAATACAGGGTTAGCCTCAGCCACTCACTCAGCCCAACACTGCCTCCGACCACGTCACCAGGGGAAGGATGTGGGAGAGCACAGTATGCCGGGAACCACCTCAAAAGGCAAGAGGCACACTTCAAAATATCCACGTTTGTCCTAAGAGATAAGGGTCCATGAATGTATCTAGAACTTTTTTGAAGCTATAGTATTTATGATTTTTAGCTTATATTAATTACTCATAGGGGACAATAAATTTCATGAATTTAGTATTGTACTATTGTGAAGCACTGTACTGTTTAGGTACCCTAAACTTGCTTCTTTCAAATTTCACTGGACAACCTTCTAGTTCACCAAATTCCAAGATCTGGTGACCAAATCCGCTTGTGCTGCCCTTACTCTTCATGATTTTATAACTTAATTTTAAGCTGCCACTCAGCCTTCATCCTTCCAGATAAGAGCATCCATTAGACAGGTCAAATTGATAATAGTCTACTACAACCCATGATTATTTAATTATCCTTCCCTGGGCCCTATCCAAACCCCCTATAGCTTCCTTAGGATAGAAAAAAACCACAACTCTACACAACTCTGATGTGGGGATCAAAGGCACCAGTATTGTATTAGGGTACGATGTCTTCGGTTTTGTTTCTAGTAAGACGACCCTGTGCATAGATAGCTATGTTGTGTTATTTTATCAAGTTTTCACCTTCATTCTCTCATGTGATCCCCACAGGAACTCAGAGAGGTGAGGCTAACGAGGCAAATGAAGCTGCCCCACTTCGCAGGAGTAAAGCCTCAGAGAGGTTAAAGGGCTTGCAGATGGCAAACTAGTGAACGATGGAGTCACGTCTCCAATTCAGTCTCTGGACCCCAAGCCCAGTATTTTTTCTACAACACCACAAAGCTTCTGCAACATCCTTTCTGACAGTGTCCAGCACTCCTAGCCTTCAGGGCCCCAACGGTATTAGAAACATCTTCAGGGCCTAGACCCACCATCCTGCAAACATTATTTACATCACTCTGAATGCATTCTTACCAGTACCACGTCAAATTCACTGTATTTGTTTTCTGTCCACTCAAAGAGCCTCAACAAATCTTCCTGTCATTTCCAGGGATTTATTGTATTATCATCTAAGATGACTGTGTTACTGAAAACTTCAAGGTTTCACCATGGACTCCTGATTTCACACTGGCACCACCAATGATATTACAGAATTGCCCCTTTATCCCTACTTTTTTAAAAAAATTGCAGTAAAAATACATATAACAAAACATTTGGAATTTCAACATTTTTCGCATGTACAATTCAATGACATTAATTACATTCACCATGTTGTGCAATCATCACCACTATCTGTATCCAAATTTTTCCATCACCCTTAACGGAAACTCAGTGCCCCTTAAGCTTTTTTTTTTTTTTGAAAGTTCTTTATACACAATGTTTCTTCGATCCCTTTGCAACTTTAAAATAACCACCTTGTATGGACTTTATTAAAGGTCTTTTAAGAGTCCAGATTGTCTCTCAGTTCCCTTCTCTCTTTCTCTATAAACAAACCAAATCCGCCACTGTCGAGTTGATTCTGACTCATAGTGACCCTAAAGAATAGAGAAAAACTGACCCATAGGGTTTCCAAGGAGTGGCTGGTGAATTCGAACTGCCAACCTTTTTGATTAGCAGCCAAACACTTAACCACTGCGCCACCACGGTTCCTACATATATATATACTTAGAAGTTCCAAATTATTAGATTGTCTGCGCTTTAGAGAAACCACACTGCCACTTCTCCCTTGCCCCAGTGGGTAATAATACTTTCCTGGGTTCCATTGCCCTAACTTTGATTATAGATCTTACCACAGCAACCAGGATCTGCCTGGAGATCTCTTTACCTAAAAGAATAAAAGGCTAATCTAACCATCTACTGGCTGAGGTGTCATATGAAGAAACAGACTGTTCCATTCATCTTTGCATCTCCTAGGTTGAATTCTAGTGGCCCACACTAAAACTTGCTCCAAAAATGGCCATTTACAATGATAACCTTAAAGTCTTTCAAGATAGGAGGAAAAAGATTATTGTTCCAGTTACTATGGATGCATAACAAATTACCTCAAAACTTAGTAGCATAAACAGTCATTTATTATACACATAGATTCTGTGGGTCAGGAATTTGGACAAGGCACAGTGGAGACAAACAAAAAACAAACAAACCCGTTGCCATCGAGTTGATTCCGACTCCTAGTGACCCTATAGGACAGAAAAGAACTGCCCCACAGGGTTTCCAAGGAGCAGCTGGTGGATTCAAACTGACGACCTCTTAGTTAGCAGCTGAGCTCTTAACCACTGCACCACCAGGGCTCCACAGTCGATACAACTTGTCTTTAATCCATAATATCTAGGATTTCAGCTGGAAGGCTTCAAGGCTGGGGGCTGGAATCATCTAAAGGCTCATTCAATTCACACATACGGCAGCTGATGTTGGCTGTTGGCTAGGGGCTCTGGGCCTCTCCAAGTAGTCCCTTCGCAAGGGCTAGTTTAGGTTTCCTCTCAGCATGATGGCTGACTTCCCCAGAGCAAGATCTCCAAAAGAGAGAACGAGGCAGAAAGTATATCCTTTTTATGTCCTAGCCTTAGAAGGCACATAACATCACTTTCACCATATTCTATAGGCTGAAGTAGTCAAGCCCCTACCCAAATTCAAGGGGAGGGAATATAGACTCCCAACTGTTGGTTAGAGGAGATTCAAAGTCACATTGTAAGAAGAATATGTGGGACGAGTGATAATGCTGCAAGTCATTTAGGAAAATAAAATCTGTCACAAAAATCTACTTCTTTAATCAGGTCAAAAACATCCTGTACATTTATTGCTATTTAAATTCAGAATGAACCAATATTTATTGTATACCAACTATGAACACAGCATTGATTTTAATCCTTTAACCACCTTAAAAGGTATCCAACATCTACAACCTGTCTACTTCAAAAGAGTCTGGGGAGATGTATTTCTATAGAATGCTCCTCAATAAAAATGGAGGAAATTATTCTTTTGGTTTCTCTGCTGTCTCCTCTATCATTGAGAGTACCTTTACAGAGACATAATTACATAGTGATTAATAGCCTGGGCTCTGAGGTCAGATAGGCTAGATTTGACTCTTGGCTTCATCACTTGCTAGCTAAGTTAACACTGGGCAAGTTTCTCGAGTGCACCTGCCTCAGTTGCCCAATTATACAATGGGGATAACAACAGAACCTACTTCATAGTTGCTCTCAGGAATAAGACAATCAGTGTGAAGAGCTCTTAGCACAGTGCTTGTACAGTTAAGTGTTCAATTAAACGTTAGCTATTCCTACTACGATCAGGCATTGATTCTCTAGAAGGTTCTCCTCCTCTTTGATGTTTTTAATTATCTTTAATCTTCTATTATTGGCTTTGGGATCATCTGCCAACTCATATTTCAAATTGCCCAGCTTCCCACAATATCATTCTCACACCTAAAATAACTAACAATAGCCTTAATATCATCAAATATATAGTCAATGTTCAAACATCCTCTATCGTCTTAAAAAAAATTTTTAACAGATGGATTGTTCAAATCTGGATCCAAGTAAGTCCTTTCACTATACTTGGCTGACACATCTCTTAAACCCTCTTTTAATCCCTAGGTTCCCCCGCCCTCTGTTTTTTTTTTTTTTTTCTCCCTTGCAAATTTTTTGTTAAAGAAATCAGGTTATTTGCCCTATAGTTTCCCATATTCTGGATTTTGTTGAGTAACTCCCCATGGTATCATTTAACATGTTCCTCTCTTTTCTACGTTTTATATAAACTAATAGTTAGATCTAGAGGGTTTATCTGATTCAGGTTCAATTTTTTTGGTTAGAATACTCATAGCTGCTGAGTACTTCCCTCACAAAGCACATAATATCCAGCTGTCTCTTTCTGTGATATTAGTTCTCGCTCTTATTTTCTTTTTGAGGGAAGCTTTCTCTTCTAAGTTCCAGGTCCTCTGTAAGTACTCTAGTCCTCCTCCACCTTAAAAGATATCTAACATCTACAATCTGTCTACTTCAAAACAATCTGGGGATATGTATTTCCACAGGTACATAGTCTTAGGCACATACACATTTTTAAATAGTCTAGGAACGATCAAGCATTTCCTCTTCCAGGTGATTTGCAATTACTTCCTTTACTAGATTTCACTGAATACTCTGGATCAGATTTCATGGATTTCCTTGGTAGTTCTAAGACCTGCTATCCTAAGAATGGGCTCTTAACCAAAACTTTTATATCTTGTTCACATTTGGACAATTTAAATCTCTAGTCATTACTGTCCAACCCAACTCTGTGGCTACTCCAATCTCATTATCAGGTCTGCTTCATATCTTTACTAGCCCAATTATATCCTATAAGGACAAGATCTCCTAAGAGATCCATGGTACCATCTTTATCTAGTAAAGCTTCCACCCCATGTTGTGCTTCATATGCAAGCCCACCCTTCCCACATAATCTGTAGTCCATTATCTCCAAACCTACAGGTTGCTCTCCTTCCACCAATTCTCTGAGATCAAGTCAAACAGATCAAGGTCCTCACTTACTATTAAGCTTTCTCACATTTCATTTTGGGTGATTCCACTTGTTAGGGAGGTCCAATCACTGTGTATGTTACTTATGCTATTATGAATACTGTATACCAGGCTTGTACATGGTACACCTACAGAAGCAGCAATTAAGAGGTCAAATGATGCACTGCATTGGGCAAATCTGCTGAAAACACCTCTTTGAAGTGTTGAAAAGCAAATATATCACCTTGAAGGTAAGGCGGGCCTGACCCAAAGCCATGGTGTTTTCAATTGCGTGATATGCATGCGAAAGCTGGACAGTGAATAAGGAAGACCAAAGAAGAACTGATACCTCTGAATCCTGGTGTTGGTGAAAAACACTGAATATACCATGGACTGCCAAAAGAACAAACAAATCTGTCTTGGAAGAAGTACAACCAGAATGCTCCTTAGAAGCAAGGATGGCGAGACTACGCCTCACATACTTTGGACATATTATCAGGAAGGATCAGACCCTGGAGAAGAACATCATGCTTGGTAAAGTAGAGGGTCATCGAAAAAGAGGAAGGCCCTCAATGAGATGGAATGACACAGTGGCTGCAACAATGGGTTCAAGCATAACAATGACCGTGAGGATGGCTCAAGACCACCCAGTGTTTCATTCTGTTGTACATAGGGTTGCTATGAGTCGGAACCGAATCAAAGGCACCTAATAACAACAACATATCAGGCTTTGGTTTTTAAAATACATTTTATCTTTACTAGATTTTTTTTCTGCTTACAAAAGTAATCCATGTTTCCTTGTTAAAAATTTTTTTCAAACATCACAGAAATATATAATGTAGAGGTTGAAAGCCCCTTTAATTCCTGCCCTGAAAATAGCTACTGTTAGATGTCTGATGTATATTCCTCCAGGGTTTCAAAGGTGCACAAATATATTTATAACAGGATTTTTTGCAATTACGTATATGATAACAAAAAAGTTGAGAAACCGAACTGTCCACCAATGTGAGATTAGTTAAACTATATATCATCTATAAGATGATATGGAGTCCCTGGGTGGCACAGAAGGTTACACACTTAGCTACTAACCAAAACGTTCGTAGTTTGAACCCATCCAGAGGCGCCTCAGATGAAAGACCTGGTGATCTGCTTCTGAAAGGTCACAGCCATGAAAACCCTATGGAGTTCAGTTGTACTCTGCAACACATGGGGTCACCATGAATCAGAGTCAACTTGAGGGCAACTGGATGAGAAGATATGCATTCAGCCTTTACCAAAAGCGATCTACAGATTCAATGTAATCCTTATCAAAATTCCAATGGCCTTTGAGGGAGAAATGGAAAAGCTTGATCCTAAATTTTTTTTTGATCCTAAAATTTATATGGAGATGCAAGGAACATCAAATAACCAAAAGAATCTTTAAAAAGAACCAAGTGGGAGGACTTACCAATTTTAAAACTTATTACAAAGCTACAAAAATCAAAACTGTAGTACTAGTATAAGGATAGACATATAGATCAATAGAATAGAAGTGAAAGTCCAGAAATAAGCCCATACATCTACGATAACTGATTTTGACAAGTGTGCCAAGGTTACTCGGGGAAAAATAAGTCTCTTCAGCAAATGGTGCCGGGTCAAATAAATCTCCACAAGCAAAAGAATGAAGGTGGATTCTTACCTCACACCATATACAAAATTTAACTTAAGATGGATCAAAGACCTAAATATAAGAGCTAAAACTTATATTCTAAAACTCTTAAAAGAAAACACAGGAGTAAACCTTCTTGACCTTAGATTTGGCAATAGTTCCTTAGAAATGCTTATGTCAAAACCATAAGCAACAAAAGAAAAAATAGATAAATTGGACTTCATCAAAATTAAAAAAAAAAACTTCTGTGTATCAAAGAACATTACCAAGATTGTGAAACTATTTGCAAATAGGTCTCATATCCAGAATAAATTTAAAAAACTCTTACAACTCAACAACTAAAAGACAAACACTGAATTTTAAAAAATGGGCAGAGGACTTGAATAGACATTTCTCCAAAGAAGATATTCAAATGGCCAAAAAGCACATGAAAAGATGTTCAATAACATTACTCACTGGGAAGTGCAAATCAAAACCACAATGAGATGCTACCTCACAACCACCAGGATGGCCATTAAAAAAAAACAAAACAGAAAATACCAAGTGTTGGCAAGGATGTGGAACCCTCATACACTACTGGTAGGAATGTAAAATGTTGCTGCCACTGTGGAAAACAGTTTGGTGGTTCTCTGATAAACTAAACATAGTTACCACTTGATCCAGAAATTCCACTCCTAGGTATATACCCCAAAGAATTGAAAATGGACTCAGATAACTTGTACATGGATGTTCATAACAGCATCATTCACAGTAGCCAAAAGGTGGAAACAACCTAAATGTCCATCAACTAATGAATGGATAAACGAAGTGTGGTACATCCATACTGTCATGGATTGAATTGTGTCCCCCAAAAAATGTGTGTAGCACCTTGGCTAGGTCATGATTCCCAGTATCGTATGATTGTGCTATCTGATGTGATTTCCTTACGTGTTGTAAACTCTACCACTATGATGAGATTATATGTGATCTCCTCATGTGTTATAAATTCGATCACTGTGATGAGGTTATACTGATGAGGTTGACAAGATTATTATCTTAATGCAATCTCTTTTGAGATACAAAAGAGAGAAGTGAGCAGAGACACATGGGAACCTCATACCACCACGAAAGCAATGCCGGGAGCAGCGCGTGTCCTTTGGACCTGAGGTTCCTGCGCAGAGAAGGTCCCAGACCAAAGGAAGACTGATGACACAGACCTTCCTCCAGAGCCAACGGAGAAAGCATTCCCCTGGAACTGACCTGAATTTGGACTTGTAGCCTACCGGACTGTGAGAGAATAAATTTCTCTTTGTAAAGCCATCCACTTGTGGTACTTCTGTTGGAGCAGCACTAGATGACAGAGACACATACAATAGAATATTATTAAAGGAATGAAGTACCGACACATACTACAATGTGGATGAACCTGGAAAATATCATGCTAAGTGAAAGACGCCAGTCACACAAGGTCATATATTGTACGATTCCATTTATATGAAACACCAGAATAGGTAAATCCAGAGACAGAAGAGTAGTTGCCAGGGGCAGGGAGGAGGTGGGAATGGGGAGTGACTGGTTAATGAGTACAGGGTTTCCTTTTGGGGTGATGAAAAAGTTTTGGAACTAGGTAATAGTGATGGTTGCTCAACACTGTGAAGGTACTTACTGCCACTGAATTGTACACTTTAAAATGGCAAATTTTGTTATATGATTTTACCTCAATTAAAAAAAAAAAACATAGCACCATATGTTATGACATGAAAAAAATGTCTAAGATCTATTGTTAATGCAAACAGAATCTGCAAAACATTATGTACAATATAATTTCAACTACAAACAAACGAACAAAAACCTAGCACACGCATAGAGAAAAAGACTAAAGATGCAGTGTGTTTCAAACTGTGTTCTTCCTGGAGCCCTAGGTTCTCTCCAAGATGTCCCAGGAACCACCGAACTCCACAAGGAGGGAGGCAGTGTCCTTTTATTCACAGTTTTCTCACGGGTATCAAATGCCTTGCATGACAAATAGAAGGCACACGATAAATCTTAGTCTAATAATTTATGGGAGGGGGGCTCTGCCAGAGTCCTTCAGCTTTTATGTGTTTTATACACATTCCTACATTTTCACTTTAAAAAGGTTTCCACTGCCTTTAAAAAAAAAAAAAAAGGAAGGAAAAAATGTTGTTCAGTAACTATTGATCTAGACAACTGCCAAAATGTTTGTGAAAATCTTGAATCAGGTTCAAAAATGGAGGTGCTTGGTACTAAGCTGTCACAAAATAAAGGTGATGTTTGGTTCTCCTGGGGGAAAAAGTGTGTGTGGGGAGGATTAATAACTGGTAATTAGTATAGTACTTGGAACCCTGGTGGTGCAGTGGTTAAGAGCTCAGGCTGCTAACCAAATGGTTGGCAGTTCAAATCCACCAGCTGCTCCTTGGAAACCCTATGGGGCAGTTCTACTCTGTCCTACAGGGTCGCTATGAGTCAGAATCGACTCGATGGCAACGGTTTGGTTTTTTAGTTTACCGTAATACTACTAGTACCAAGGGAGACCTGGTGGCACATGATTAAAGTGCTTGGCTGCTAACCGAAAGGCTGATGGTTCAAACCCACCAGCTGCTCCAAGGGAGAAAGATGTTGCAGTCTGCTTCTGTGAAGATTACAGGCTTGGAAACCCCATAAGGCAGTCCTACTCTGTATAGGGTCTCTGTGAGTCGGAATCGACTCGATGGCAATGGGTTTTAAGTACTCTACCAAGGTCCTTGGGTGGTGCAAACAGTTTGTGCTCGGCTGCTAACCCACCCAGCGGCACTGTGTAAGGAAGGCCTGGTGCCTTGCTTCCGTAAAGCTTACAGCCAAGACTCAACGGCAATGAGTTTGGTGTGTGTTTCTTTGTTTGGGTACTGTACCAGCATCCAAAGTAGACAAATCTCACAGCATTAAAGTAAAGCAAATCAGATGCTAATGGTAGAAAAGACCAAAGTTACATTTTCATCTTTCACAATCATAAATATCAGCTTTAAAAAATACATTAAAACAACAACAACAGAAAGCTCTCAAGAACTCAAGAACCTATAACAAAGTCAAACTTTACACGTACGGTTGTTGGTACAAACAAACACAAATAAAAAAGTACTGGTAAAAAGCACTTATGAAAAATGTAACTGACTTAATAAAGGAAGCTATTTATAGTAGGGGGAAAAACTCCACAGATTTAACAGTAAGACACTTGATAAACCTGGTATTTAATTCCAATCTGGGACAAGGTGTCCAAACGGGGTTTGCATAAGAGAAAGGTGTTTGAAAAGCCAGCTCCACACTATATCTGTTCTACAAACTACCTTTCTGACATTCTACTTGGAGACAGATTCAGCCCTAGAGAGCTGTTTAAACAAGTTCAACTTTAAGCCTCAGGTCTAGAGAATGAAAGCTTTGTTCTCACTCAAAAGAGACGTTTGATGTTTATGCTAAGGAGTCCTGCCATTGCAACTTAATTTATGGCTGGCTGTAAATACCTGAACATCTAGCAAGGGCCCACCTGCCGCCCAGGACAATGTCAAGGTAAAACTGGAATGGCATCACTATGAGGGAGGGTGTTCAGTGTTTCTAGGAGCTCAGTGAACAGACTGAGCTGTCATATTTAGCCTATCCACCAGTAACGTCGTATTTCTCCTTTACTTACAGAAACCATTCTGTTTGCTTTCCTTATTGTATGCATGAACAGACATACTTCTGGCTCATT
Source organism: Trichechus manatus latirostris (assembly GCF_000243295.1). Lineage (NCBI taxonomy): Eukaryota > Metazoa > Chordata > Mammalia > Sirenia > Trichechidae > Trichechus > Trichechus manatus. The sequence goes on along the minus strand of NW_004444145.1, from coordinate 3,477,135 downwards.
AGGGCAAGGGAGAATATTTATCACTGGTACTTGAAGTATTTTCTTCCTGACCTATTTACTGTACTATGGATGAGTGGAGAAGAGACACTGTATGTCACAGTTTTGAGTGAGAAGAAGGCTAGGAATGATTCTTTTAGGCAACTGGGACAATGAAGGAGAAAAAATCAGCCAAGGCTGAGAATAAAACAAAGGAGGCTGAGATCAAGTTCATTTGGTTGGAAGAAAATGGGTAAGTGGTAGAATAAAGAGAGATGAAAGTGAGTTAGAAAGATTATGATGTTCCAAGTAACTCACAAATGTCTGTAGCATTTTTCAGCAACTATAATAAAAACTATACATACAAGGAGATAATAAAATTACAGCAGGACAGAACTGGAATTATTTCCCCAGGACTTTGCTGAGGGGATGAAAACAAAATAAATAAATTAAACAAATTTATTAAGTTCTTAAAATATGCAAGGCTCTGTGACAAACCAGTCATATAAAAAAGAATAAACCAGTTCCTGACTTCAACTTTTTGGGGGTAGAGGGTGGGAGAATAAGAGGAGCAAATAACTATAAAACACTGTGAATCTCCATACTACCAATATGGTCCAAGGAGAAAGGCAGAAAGGATGGAATCACTGATTGGAGGACAGTACAAGGACAAAGAAGGTCCCACTTGGGAGGACGCTGGATTTAGCTAGGAAGAGAAGAAGGGGGAAAGCATTCCAGAAAGAAGGAACAGCAAAGACAAAGAGCCAAGAAAAATACAAGGCAGAAAGGAGGACTAGGGCTACATGAGACTGATCACGGCACCAGGCTAAGGGGTCTGGAACTGATCTTACAGGCCACATAAAAGTGGTGGAACCATCAGATGGAGAAAGTGTGTTTTTCAAAGTTAAATCAGCAGTGGAATCTAGGACAAGTGGGAGACTGGAGGCAGAGGGACTGGTTAGAAGCTTATTTTAATAGTAATCACAGTATATAGTACAGCGCTTAGAGCACCTGCTTTGGATGCAGCTAGACCTTGGGCCTACTGCTTAACCTCTTGCTGCCCCCATTTTCTCATTTGTAAAGTGAGGAAGACAATGCCTCAGAGAATAATTGTAACAGAGTAAATGATGTAACATAAGTGCTTAGCGTAATACTTGGATATAGTAAACATTCAGTAAATTAGATGCCTTTATTACTACTGCCATCCCAATGAATGAGAAGGATCTTGACTCTTCATACTTTTGTGGTAGGAAGCAGAAGTCAGTTTGTGTGTAAACGTCTACAAGGCAAGGACAGTATCCCTCCCAACACTCAGCTTGGTGCTAGGCATATCCTGGAGATTAGAAATGAATACCAATTTAATTTAACCTACTCTCATCTACTTCAAGTGCTGAATGTAATATACAAGTATACACCAAGACAATACATGAGAATTTGGGGCAAGGTATGTTCTCCACAAATACTCTTCGATTACCAGATTCCTCAGCTCAAACATCCCAATCATCTAAAAAACTTATCTCCAAAGAACCCACAATTCCCTCTTCCTCCAAATACTAACAAATATCTAGGAAAAGGTTTTGGGCAGCAGATGAAAGTCACACGTGGTCAAGGATGTCTTTTTATATCCTAGGTCCATTGATGGGATGGCTGGGTATCAGGTCTCAAGTACCCTTATGCAGATCATGGGATATTTCTCATTATCCTCCTCCTCTCCTGTTTTACTTCTCTTCACATCATCATCTGTTTCTATATATCCATAAATATATATATAAACACATGTGTATGTATGTATGCATACCTATGTATGTATGTATATACACACACATATATTTTTTTCCTTTTTTAAACAACACCTATCATCTAAGTTTCTGTAGGTCCGAAGTCCAGGCCCAGTATGACTAGATTCTCTACTCAGGGTCTCACCAGGCTGAAATCAAGATGTTACCTAGGGCTATGTCTTATCTGGGGCCTTTCCTAAGCTCACTGGTTGTTGGAAAAATCCATTTCTTTGCAGCTATAGCACTAAGGTCCCCATTTCCCTCCTAGCTGTCATCCAGGGACCACTCTTAGCTCGTACAGGCTGCCCACAGTTCACTGCCACATGGCCCCCACAGGCAATTCACAACATAGATGTTTGCTTTCTTCCAAGCCAGCTGGACAGCATATCTCTGACCTTCTCTTCCAACCAGCTAAGAAAATTCTCTGCTTTTAGCTGGAGAAGGATGTAGAACATAATTCTAACTCACAAAAAAAAGACCAGATTTACTGGCCTAAAGGAGACTGGAGAAACCCCAAAGAGTACAGCCCCCAGACACCCTTTTAGCTCAGTGGTGAAGTTATCTCCGAGGTTCACCGTTCAGCCGGGAGCGGACAGCCCTGTAAAACCAAATGAGACTAACGAGGTACAGTAGTCCAGTGACAAGGGGCAGAAGGGGACAAGGAAGCTGGTGATAGGGAACCCAAGGTTGAGTAAGGATATTGTTGAGGTGTTGTGAGATTGTTAACCATTGTCATAGGGCAACATCTGTAGTAACTATTAAATGAGAAACTATTTTGTTCTGTAAGCCTTCATCTTAAGTGAGAATAACAGCACAATTGGAAGAGCGTAGTCAATGTCACTGAACTGTGCATGTAGAAATTTTTGAAATGGTGTATCTTTGGCTATGTGTATTTTCACCAAAAAAAAGGTTGAGAAGTTAGAGGGCTGACATGTTGTGGGGTTGTTAACCAATGTCATAAAACAACATGTGTACTACTGTTTCATGAGAAACTATTTGCTCCGTAAGACTTCACCTGAAGTACAATAAAATGAAATAAAATAAAAATTCTCTGCTTTTAAAGGGCTCATTTGGTTAGGTCATGCCCACCCTGATAATCTCCTCAAACCATTTCACAGCAGTTCCTAGATTAGTGTTTGACTGAAGAGCTGGGAGAAGGTGTGTGTGTGCACCAAGGGCCAGAAATGTTGTGGGGCCAGAGGGCAGACTGCGGTAGGCAGAATCCCCTTACATTTTACTTACGTGTTTACTGTCTATCTCACCTGTCAGAAGATAAGCTTCACAAGGGCAAGAATTTTTTGTCTCTTTTTGTTTATTACTGTATCCCTAGCACCTACAACAGTGCTTGGCACATGGCAGGCACTCAATATGTTAAAGGAATCTTTAGATCACCATAGTAGGCACTCAATATACACATATGTCTGTTTAATTTATTTAGAGGCTGGAAATGGGACTTCTAACTGTATATACTAAAATTCTGGTTCAGTGAAACCATTTGGGGTTCCTTGAAATTTTACATGATACCATTTTATTGTGCCACAACTAATTTGTATGATTCTAACAAACTATCCCCATTTTACAGATGAAACAATGAAGCCGAGAGAGATGTGATATGGCAGCTCCAGACACATTCTAGCATATCATCCTATTTTATTTTCTTCACAGCACTCATGTTTTTGTTTACTTACTTATTCTCAGTCTAAGCTGTCCCAATTATAAAGTCCACTACAGCAAGGATTTAGGAATTTTCATCTATCTTGTTCTCTGTTATTCCCCCATGCCTAGAACTATTCCAGGAGCCCTGGTGGCACAATGGTTAAGCATTCAGCTGCTAACCGAAAGGTCAGTGGTTCGAACCCACCCAGCAGCTCCATGGGAAAAAGAAGGTGATTTGCTCCCATAAAGATTTAAAAAGCCAACTAAACCCACTGCGGAGTTGATTCCAACTCATAACAACCCTAAAGGACTGAGTAGAACTGCCCGATAGGGATTCCAACACTGTAAATCTTTAGGAAAGCAGGCTGCTACATTTTTCTCCCATGGAGCTGCTGGTGGGTTCAAACTGCTGCGCTTTAGATTAGCAGTCGAGTGCTTTAATCACTGGACAACCAGGGCTCCTTCCCGTAAAGATTAGAGCCTAGGAAACCCTACGGGGCAGTGCTACTCTGTCACATGGGGTCACTACAGAAGGCACACAACAACTGTTCCAGGCAGGTAACCCACCTAAGGCCTAAAGAACTCTCCTATGAGTAACTACGTATATGTTAGGGGTGATTTGATATTTTAAAAAAGGAAAAGTAGTTACTTTCATTACATTAAATTCAAAATACTTAGCAAGACAAATGCAGGCTTATGACCAGTAAAGAGAGAAGACAGACAAAAAAAAAAAAACACACCAGGGGTGCCTGAAGTGGCACTGCCTTTCTCTGAAACCCAGGGCAGGTAAGACTGCCTGGGATGGAAACTTCACAGCTAAACTCAACTCTGGCAACTCTACCAAGAGAGGGAAAGAAAGATATGCTCTGGAAGAGTATTTTTGCCTGCTGCTCCATCTATCCAGGGTGGAGAAGTGACCAGGCAGAGAACAGACAGGAGCAGAAACGGTGACTCTGAAGCCCAAGCTCGGGTCAAACTGTGCGTGACACAAAGAAACTGAGAGGACAAAAAGCCAAGAGCAGGTAATCGAACCTGATCACTAGTAGTGCCTGGAGAGCAAGGGAAATACAAATTAGACTGCAGGGGAACTGTCCCGTCTGAGGAGCTAATTACTTAAAAGGTTTCAGCATTCCTAGTCCAGGCAGAATTGATGGACTATGGATGCCTGGAGCACTTCCACCATCAGAGAGATTATTGGGAAAGAGGACTCTAGGATTTTCTTTTTCTGAATACAGACAGGAAAATAAGATAAGATCCTCTTACATCAACTCTTACTATAACAGACAACTAACACAAGAATTCCAGACAAAGAGGCAAGATTCCAGAATTAGGGTTCACTGCTGCCCTGAGCAAAAACCGAACAGTAAACAAAGATTTCAAAAATTAAAACAAGAAGCACTTCAGTATTCTAATATAACCTTCAGAATTAAAGATCTAAGGAGCCGTGAACTGAGAATCCCATCCCACCTCAACACTCTGTACTCCTGAGTTATTATGAGAACAGACTGCAACGCAATTCAACTCCTGTTCCAAAATGCAACAAGCAGCTTCAACAGGACATGCTGAAAGAAGAAGTGGCACGGCTCATCATCTCCTTGGTTTACTGATTCATATTTTGGTAGCAAGGTTACAATTAGCTCACCGGTGGAGAATAAACCTATTTATAACACAGCAGTCCACCTGGAAGACACAATCATCTAAAAAGGTTTTTGGAGAAAAATGAAGTGCAGCCTCTTCCTGTACTGCGTGCAGATCCCCAAGGTCCTTTCGGATGAAGTCCTCAGTCTAACCTTCCTGTGCTCACAGTCACCATCCTGGTCACCTCTCAGCCTCCATGTTCTTACGTAACATTTACATAGTGCCATAAACATACCCAGAGTTGCATAAGAATTACAATGTTGCCAGACCAATAAAGCCTAGAGCAGGTCACTCCCTCCAGACTGTCTTTGATTAGCACAGGTATGCTGTCAGGTCTACAGATGTTAAGGGCCTGTGAAAGACTAAAACTAACCGCAGGAAATCTGAAATGGGTCAACAAAAATATAAAAATAAGAAGGAGTTAACCACACTGTGACATGTGGTGTTCCTATCAATCACAGAGTATGTTATTCTGCCCCAGAAGATAAAAAGTAACCAACACTGCTTATTAACAAAGTCAGAAACTGTGTCTAAAAATACCTCCCAGCCAACTGGCTATCAGTAAGTCAGACTCACAAATGTCCCAATAAGAACTGCACGAAACATTTCCTTATTTTTATAGAGGAAAACCTGAGGCACAGTCACAGAAAGGTTAAGTTACTTGTTCAAGGACAACCTGTAAGGGAGCGCCTCCTCCCTCCATCTGGCTTTAACTTTTAACCAGAGCAGCCATTTTAATGTGTTTTAATCACCTCTGTTCCAGGAGCTGTTTCAACACAACTAATCACAGATTCTCTTTTTCTCTACAAGAGTTCACTTCACTGTACTTCAAATCTGTATCCACTCAACAAAATTACAAGACTTGGCCTGAAATGAGATTTTTAGTTTGTTCAGAGAAATTCAAAAGGTTCCCATCAGGACCTCAAATGTCTCTCTTACCGCTTTTGTCTTGAAGAATAAACGTCATGTTCCCGTGCCACTAATTTTACATTTTAAAATACTAATGTGAAAATTCCAAAGCTAGGCCTTAAAATATGGTACACCGATCAAATGGATGCTGCTTCTAACCTGAAACTCATTCTCCTTATCACTGGCCTTTTACTAAGTCTCAGTTAATTCATTAATTAATAGAAACACCTATCCCTTACTGCCCTCATATCAAGTCCAAGTACCATCCATCAGGGCTGCCTGGCTCTGCCACTCCTCCAGCCCACGTAGGGGAAGACTATATAGGAAATGCAGGGAGGGAAAAAAAAATCAACTTGTTATCCCACAGCCTCTATTTTCCCAGAACTGACGCTTTACTTTAAGGCTTTTGCAACAGTGGTCTCCGTAGCATGAACTATTGGCAACTAGATGTGTCCCGGAAAAAACTGTAGTGTCTGGCCAAGAAGTTTAAAGGCTTTCGAGAATGTTAGCTGGACACACAACCTAACTTCCAATTTACCAAAAAAAGAAACTAACTCTCTATTATGCCCACCCATCCTCACCCCAGCAAACATCCATTTTTGGAAGGTTACAAAAATGAACTCTGCCCATTCGGAACTAGTTGGATTATCAATTAAACATTTTTAACTAGGCTCACAGCAAGAACAACCCCACAAACACTACAACAAATCAGCAGAGAAATGGTTGTTAAAAATTTTGCATATATTAGAGAGAAGTTAAAAATGCCTATGGAAGGAATTTAGAGATTTATTCATACACATATAACATGACAAACCTGGAAGGCTGAGTCTCATTTACTATTCCACGAGAGAAATAACATTATGTTATGTATTCCAAAAACATGGCCCATAATAAGGCCCGGCAAGCATCTTTATTCACAAAAACCATTATCTCACCACAAATGTCAGGCTCCATTCATACCCGTTTCACTGTGTTTATCAGACCACACGGCATAGTTACCCACGCCACACAGCAGCGAGACCAAAGAACACACACGACGGTGCTTAGCAGAAGCGTGAACAAAGACCCCAGTGCACAGGCTACACCACCAGGAGCAAAAATCAAAGCCAGAGATAATGAAATTGTTTTTGAGACTCCAAAGTGGGATGCTGTCTTTTCCTGACTGTATGGTTTATTAATGAGGCCTGAACCCACCTGAGAATCATTATTTTTGGTGGAGAAGAGAGCCACTTGATCTTCCATTGCTGGAAGGTTAGGGGCTGCAGAGAAGTCAAAGCAGCTGGCTTTGTACATAGGGAGCAAATACAATCCTGACTGTCTCTCCCAGATCCATCTGCGGGTCAATAATCACTTCAATAGAATTGCCAAACATAACCTTCATCCGCTACCCCAATGCCAAAACACATTTGAGACAACTCTCCTGAATATTTTAGGATTTCATCTGCTCCTTTCAGCCCCTAAAGCCTCATAAACAACACACCGAGTGTCGAGAGTCCCACAGAAAGGTAACCCTCTCTAAAATGGGAAGGGTGGGGGTGGTATCAAGGGAGAAGAAGGCTTTGGAGGGTGGAAGGTAAGGAAGGGGTGTGTGAGGGTGGGGGAGTGCGTGGGGGGGGGTGCTGGAAAGAGGAATTGTGTGGGAAGGTAAATAAGTACTGACCAAGGACCGGGGAGATGTTCCAGTGGTGGGATCTTTAAATAATCTTGGGGGTTGGAGACAGGTTCTAGAATTTCACCTGAAAGGCATCCACAAAGTAATTAACTGAATGGGCCCCCTGGGGTGGGCTGGGGGAGGGAATAATGAAAGCAAATATACCTAGATTCAGATTAACCATTCTGGAACTAGACTTCAGAGGGTTAGAGAGATTCCCAAACCAAGCTCCAAAAAAGGTTTAGGGGCCTGTTCATCCCACTTCCTCCAAATAGCTTCCACGGGGCATATGTACCGGGAGGCAGGGGGCTTAGCGCCCACTGAACTCAAGGGACCGAGCGAAGGGGAAATGTGGCTCCTTTTCCCAGAATATTAGGGAGGAGGGGAAGGGAGGGGAAGAGCCACCCAAAGTGCAGGATCTGAAGGAAAGCTTAGAGACCCCTCCCTCTATAATCTGAGGTGCGCAAGGACCCTCAACGTCAGGATACCTCGAAGTACCAAAGACCCCATCGCCCGAACTCCACAGTCTTGCCGGGAGAAAAGGCGCCCCCAAGAGCATCTGGACAGAGGGAATGAAGCCCTCTGCCCCTCGGCATGCTGAGGTGCAGAAACCACGGCTCTACAAATCCTGGGGACGGAAGCCCGGACTCTCCTCTATGAAACATGGTTAGGATGGGAGCGCGACCCCCGGGAGCTCCCCGAATCCAGTTCCGCCTGGAAGGGGTTCGGGTCCCCAGGGGCCTGGCGTGAGCTCGGGACCGGCTGGGCAGTCGCGCCTCGGAGGTCGGGGGAAGCTGACTGAGGGTCACCCCGATTCCTCGGGGACCCCCGCCCGGCCATATTGTGCGGGTGTGGAGGGGGCGCGCTGTAGCCCAGGGGCCGCGGCTCGAGGCCTCGCCCTCGCCGGGCCCTCTCCATCCCGGCCCCCGCCCCCCGGCCCAGGACTCACCGTGGATCCCCCGGGGCCCGGACCCGCCGCTGCCCGTGAGCAGGAGGACAACAAGAGGGAAGAAGGAGGAGGCTCCAGCCGACTCCGCCATAGTAACCGCCGCCGCAGCCCAGCAGCGCCCAGCGCGCGCGCGCGCGCCCCCGGCGCCTCCCCTCCTCCCGCG
>NW_004444145.1:3369668-3468315 GCF_000243295.1 Trichechus manatus latirostris | reverse complement strand
CGCGCCCCCGAAGGGCGGGGCCGGAGTGCGCGCGGGCGCCCGCCTTAAAGGGGAGGGTCCCTGTTAAGGGAGTGGGAGGCGGCCGCACCTTGGTCTACCTCAACGACCGGCGCAGAGAGGGGAGCCGAGCAGGCTGCGCGGGCCGGGTAGCCTCCTCCCTTTCCTAAACCCAGCACGACGCTTAATCGTCTTTTTAGCATCGCCCCCCCACCCCCGTCAAAAATTCTACGGGTTCAGTGCATGCTTCCGTCTGCTCCATCCCTACTGCTTAGCCTCAAGCCCCCATCACGTCCCAGCAGGATCGTCGCAACTGTCTCCTAACTGCTCTCCTCGCCCCGTCTTGCCCCGTGCAATCCACTCCACGCTCAGCAACCTGTGTGATTGAATCATGTCAGGCTGCTTTTCAAAACATGCCAAGGTGTTTTAATGATAATCAGTCTTGGTGAGGGTACCACTCTTACCCTACTGGTAGGTAGAACCCTTCTGGTATTTTGTATTTGGCATTATGTATCTAATGCCTTAACGTATTCATACCTGTTTACCCACTATTATCCCCTATCTGTCTTAAAGAAGTAAGAGACAAGGACAAATATTTATGAAAAATGTTAACAGGTGCATATTTATCATTGTGAAAAGCTGGAAACTAAATAGGCAATAATAAAAGACAAATAAATTATGGCCCATCCATATGATGGAACATTATTTAGTAATTAAAAATCATGTTTACAAAGACTATTTCATGACATGAGATAAGTGAAAAAGCAAAATACAAAACTATTTACAGTATTCTAATTTTGTTAATAATGTGTATTTGCATGGAAAAAAAGGACTTCATGGAAATTACCAAACATTATTAGTAGTTATCACTGAGGATAATTTTTTACTTCTTCTTTAAATATTTCAGTGTTTTCTAAGTATTTTATAATAAACAAGTGTTATTTAGAAAAATGCTTATAAAAAGTAAAGTGAATCATCCTATCGTTTTGAAGAATCCACCTTTGTTAGCTTGAGAAAGAGCTTGAAATCATGTATAGGGCAGGGTCTTTGGAGCCAGGGAGTTCTAGATCTGAAATCTATTTCTCTTATTGCCTGTGAAATCTTGGACAAGTTTAAAAAAAAAAAAAAGTAAGCATAGTTTCAAGGAGCCCTGGTGGTGCAGTGGTTAAGCACTTGGCTGCTAACCAAAAAGTCAGTAGTTTGAATCTACCAGCTGCTCTGCAGGAGAAAGATGTGACAGTTTGCTTCTGTAAAGATTACAACCTTGGGAACCCTATGGAGCAGTTCTACTCTGCTCTGTAGGGTCACTATGAGTTGGAATCAACTTGATAGCAACTTGAGTTTTTTTAAGCACAGTTTCATCATCTAAGATCTAGGGGTGGGGAGGATAACTAAAGAGTGGGGTGAAAAGTTTCTCAAATATACTCTTCAACTAGTAAGTTGTCACCAGCCTGAAGCATCAGGAAAAATAAGACTGCGGACACATTCTTCAGATACCCCTCACATACAAACACACATGCAAAGTCATGCAGAGGCACTGTCTACAAGTTGCTCAGTATAGCTAGATGAGTAAACACCTTGTTTTTATCCTTCAGTACCTCGTCCTCCCCAAATGCACACCTTCCTCCAGTCTATTTAACTGGTCTTCCAAGCTATGCTCCATCCAGCATAAGGGCTTCAGGCTGTGGTGAGGATATAGCTAGGTTACCAAACCCTGTGGTTGAGAAGGGAAAGCTGATCCCTCAGGAGCACATCTCTGAGGGCCAAAGGGGTGGGTGCTATCCTTCCCTATGCCTTGCTAAGTACTGCTACATGGCTGCAAGACCAAGGGTCCCATTGGAGCCCTGTGGTTGCTTGACTCCTAGACAGCAAGCTCAGCCAGATTCCTAAAGACTACAGCCCAGGGAACCAGATTGCTGGATCCACAGACCAAAGGCCACCCTCATCAGCTCACCTGGTAGCATTTGACTTTGGGCAAGATATTTGACCTCTTTAACCCTCAGTTCACTCATCTGTAAAATGGAGCTAATAATAGTTCTATCTCATAGAGATGTTGTGGGGATTAAGATATTGTATGTAAAGCACTTAGCATAACCCCTGACACATAGGAAGCGATAAAAAAAGAATAGCTATTATTATTATTACAAGTTGACATTCACTACAATCCTAAGAAGTGGTTGGGGCATGTCAGAGTGTGCCCAATTTACAGATGAGGTTACTGAGATCTAGAGAAGGTAAGTGACTTGCCCAAGCTCACATAAAATTAATGTTGAAGTCATTGTCCTTTATGTCCTATACTTTCTTCAGCGCTACAGCAGCTCATACTTTTCCAGAAACTAGTCTTCAGGAGCCAGCTGAAGGTGGGAAATTAGACCTGCTGGGGCAGGGTTGGGGGTAGTTATATCCCTCACACTCCATTCTTGAGAGTTTGGGGTATTTCTTCAAGTCAGAGCTTTCTTAGGTGATGTGTCTACCTTCCGTTTTAGGTCCACACTGAATGGAGACAGACTGCCCAACTTACCTGTGCTCTTTTGTTCCCTCCTGCAGCCTTGCCCAAGGATGCCTCCTTCAGTTGTCCTCACTACCCCTGAAGTCCTCAACAAAGTCTCTGTTTCCATAAGCCTCCTTAGTCTTAGGGCTGGACCCCCAACACAGTCTATGAACTACCTTTCTCCACTTGCTCTGTCCGTTTGTCATGAGATTCCCCAGAGCTACCGGGAGTCACTTCTCTAGAAAAAGTCTTACTCCCCAGGCTCCTCTGACTAGACCACTTGGTGTTATAGTTGCCATCTTGTTCACAATGCAAAGACATCCTAGAGGATTCAGCACAGTTTGTCTTGGTGAGCAGCAGGGTCATTAATTCCAAGAAGGTGATGAATGAATCACCTTCATTCATCTAGTCCACAAGCATTTATTGAGCACCTACAGTATACCAGGCACAACATATAAACATGGATAAGTCATGGTCCTTGCCCTCATAGAACTTACAGTCTAATAGAGACGAGCATATAAAAAAAGAGCAACAAAGTGTTATTTATATATGCTATGGCACAAGTCGATAAAGGGTCACTGGGAGCACTTAGGAGGGCATGGATGATTTAGTTCTGGAGGGAAAAGTTGATGAGTTGGGAAAGGTTTCATGAAGAGGCCATGCTACAGCTGACTCTTGGAAAATCAAAAAGTGTCCACCAGGTAGACAGGGTTATGTGGGGCAGGGGATGGCAGGAGACTGTTCCTGACAGAGGGAGCAATATGAGCAAGATCCTGATGTGAAATTCCTTCACATTAAGGGGAACTGTGAGCCACATGGCAGCACCCATAGAGGTGCAGATTGACAGGAGGTGATGGTGGAGCTAAAATGTAATGTTGGAGAGATAAGGAGAGAGAAAGAGTTCCAACTTTCTACAGTACACTTGGAAGGACTCTAAGAAGGGAGCAAAGTGATCGTATTTGTGTTTTAGAAAGACTGCTTTGCTAAACCAAGTGAACTTAAACTTTATGGAGAGGATGGGTTGGAGGAAGACAAGACTGATGGTAAGGAAACAAAAAAGGAGGCAATTCCAGTAGCTCAGACAAGAGGAGGCCCTGACTGGAGGCAGCAGCAATGGAGGTAGGAAAGAGAATTGAATCCAAGAGATTTTAGAGAGGCAGAAACTACAAGACTGATTAGATTTGGTGGGATGAGGAAAAGAGAAGGCCTCATATGATTCCAGGATTTTCTGACTTGGGTGACTAGGGGTTCTGTCCAGCAGAATAGGAAGAGCAGGTTTGGGAGAAAGATAATGAGCTCTCCTTGGGGCATACTGAGTTTGAGGGGCCTTCTGTAGGTACCTAGAGCCATGGAGATTTGGATTTGGAAGTAAGCAGCATATCTTAGTTGTTCAAACAGCTCAGGAGAGTGAGGGAATTCTGGAAGCACACCAATACTGACAGAGAAAAAGAAGGCAGAGAAGGAACAATCAGAAATAGGAACAGAATCCGGAGAGAATAGAATCATGGAAACTAAGGCAAGAGAGACTTTCAAGAAGTCAGTAGTTGTCTAATGTTGAGAAGGTCAAATAAAATGAGGAGCAAAGAGCTCCTTGGATTTGATAACTTGAAGTCCATTGGTAAAGTTTACCTCAGCAGGTTCAGTGGAGGATGGGCTGGAGGCCTAACTTCAGGAGGCTGACAAGTGAATGAGAGGTGAAGGCTTGGAAAGACTGAATGTGACCTACCCTTTAAAATAAATTGGCTGTGATGGGAAGAAGAGACCTGGATTTCCTTCAGAATGATGGACTAGTTTCCTGACCTAATCTGATGAAAACAACTCAAAATGCTCAATAAACTAGCAAGAAAGTGAAGGCTACTCAAAAGCCAAAAACTAAAGAACAAAGAGAGGAAAGCAGAGCATGAAAGCTGGCTTTTACCTTGAAAGCATTTGCAAACCAGGTAAACTTGAACTTTGGTTTTCACAGTTTAACAAAATACAGTGGGACCGGAGACAAAGCTCAGGACTACCCAAGGTAAGGTGTCTAATAAGACACCTCTGCACCAAGCTATAATCCACAAAGGATAATATACTCCGTCTAAGGATGAACTAGAAATAACTCGCTCTTCTGGGAGACTGCGTGGAAAATTTCCTGACTTGAACTTGGCTCTGAGTGAGAACAGGGAAAAAATCTTCTTTGGGAATTCATAATCAAAAGCCAGCTTTCCTGATTTAACTTTCATTCCAAATTCGTGCTACCTGAGTGATCTGAAAAATTACACGCTGTTAATTTAGATTCAAGTGGTCCTGGACTGGAAGTACCACCTGGTGGTACCTGGAGCAAAAAGAGCAAATCCTCTCTGGAGGAATCCACCTTCAACTCAGCCTGCAAAGAATTCTCATGGACAAAATTTCAAGAACTATGATCTCTATAGTTAAAAATCCAAAAACACACAAGAAAATGTGGTCACGAGAAAACAATAATCAAGCTAGAACTGTATACTCATAGAAAATATCTTTAAAAGATGAGGATTAACTGAAAAATGTATAAGTTATGTATGAATTCAGGCATATTTTACTAATTGTTAGGAATTCACTAGTAGAAGAGAAACAGTGTATAACTTCTAGGCTAAGAGAAGGAGGGAACTAGAATGAGAAAAAATAATTCAAAAGAAGGAAAGAAAAAGGATAATAGTAAAGTGGGACAAATAGAAAGCACAAAGTAAAATGGTAAAAATAAATTCAACTATATCAGTGATTACAATAAATGTAAATAGACTAAATAATCTAGTTTAAAAAATAAAGATTTTCATACTGGAAAAAGGGAGAGTAAAGGAACTTGTCAGGAGGATACATAAGGTCAAGCGTTTTGTTAATTTAATAAGAAGGGAGAAACTACAGCATAGACTGCAATAAACGAGCCAAGAAGAGTTTAAAGATACAGGAAGAAGGGATAAGTGATGGTAAGTAGATGGGGAACACAGGATCAAGATCCAGTGGTATAGGGATAAGCCTTGGATTGAAGGAGAATACCACCTTCTCAGAGGCTGAAGGAAGGAGATGAGTTTCAGTGAACAAAGAAATAAGTCTGTAGGCATGAGAGGGTCATCCTGGTGTTCTCAGTCAAGTTGCAGTTGTGGCCGTCTGTCCTGGTACCGTAGTCACGGAGAAGTATGGCAAATGATGTGGATGTGCTTGAGGAGAGTGGTGAGAATTTGTAAAAACCACTGTAGGGAATGGGAGTGGTGTTCAAGGATGCAGAAAAGCATTACTGGAGTGGCACTGGAACCCAACTGAGATTGCAGACATAAATGTGTGGTCGTAACAAGCCTCTTTGATGGTACAATTTTTTCTGGAAATGCTCAGCAGCCCAAGATGGGAGCAGAAAGGAAGATGTTTGGAGGTTGGAGGTGTCAACAGGTGGAGAGGGTGTAGGGGCTGGCAGAAGGAGAAATGGGCCAGGGAGTTTAGGGAAGCAGAGGGAGGGCAGGTTAGGTAATGGAAGGACCTTGAATATGTGGCTGAGGATGAGAGGCTGATTGGAAGGACTGCTGGGGGCCTGAGAAGCCCGAAAGCCTCCATCAGTATCAGGGACCTGATGCGGCTAGCAGAGTGAAGTTTGTGCTTAGTGGTCCCATGGGATTGTGCTGAGCCGTGGTGTTCTCAAAGATAATCTTCCCCAGGCTTTTCCCTCTCACTTCCCATTCCAGAGTCTATTGCATGATCTTAGAGGCAAGCTATCTTTTTTTTCTTTAACCCTCGCACTGACCTCGTTCCACCTTGGTGCCTTCTGGGTAAACAGGCCCTGCACTACCAGCCTCGATGATTCACACTTCAGTTTGTATCTGAGCATGCCCAGTGGCCAGGCAGAATTGCTCTCCTGGTCACTCTCCTTCTGTTGTGGACCTCTGAGTTTTTGCCCATGTGGCTGGCCCCATCTTCTCCATGCCCTTGGTGACCCCCAAGTCCAGAATCTCATCCACATATCTCAGGTACTGATAGTGCCACAGCCTCCCTACCTCCTGGCCACTCTTCCTCCAGTCCACCAGGCACCCTGCTGCTAGACGCCTGTTCTGAGAAAGCCTTGTTATGCGCCTTCTTGAAAATATACAGGCTCCCTATCCAAAGTCAGAATCATGGCATTCTAAACCTGAAGGGGATTTTAGAAACTATTTAGTCTGGCTCCCTTACTTTATATATGAGGAAACTGAGGCCCAGAGAAGATAAGTGACTTACCCAAGACAGAGCCAAAATTGGCAGTCAAGTTCTCTATAAGACAAGAACTTACTATCCACCAACCTTACTTCCCCTACACATAAATGTATCATATGGGGACTGAGCATTTACTCTCCTAAGAGCTTTACATGGATTGTATATTTAATCTTCACAACAACCCCATGAGAGAGGTACTATTATTCACCCCATTGTTAGACATGAGAAACTGAGATTCAGAGGAATTAAGTAACTTGCCCAAGGTCACCCAGCTAACCTCCGTCCTGGCTTCTCCGTTTCTCTCCTTCTCTCTCTCTCTCTCCACACACACACACACGCACGCACACACACACACACACACACACACACACACACACACACACAGCCACAGCCACTTGTTCATAGTCTTCCTCCTGCCTGGGTAGCCACTGCCTCCTCTTTTCCATCTAGATCACAAGTCTGTAACTCCTGCCTGCCTACACTCCCTTCTCCTAAGTGACTGAGTTTACCGGCCTGCCCCCAGGCCACAGATGATTGCACTAGGGGTGGACTTCTGAACCAAGGGAAAGCAATGAATAGACTAGCTGAGCCATTCAGGTCTCTCTCGTGAGCATTTAACTAAGGAGGCACAGAAACTGAAGTACTTAGATGGTGGTGGGCTCTGGAGTCATAAAGCCTGTAGACTAGTGCCTGGAAGCCACTTTGGGCTGCAAGGCAGCAGAGTGAGCCAGGAGAAGAGAATGGAGCAGAGATCAGAGGCAAGGAGCAACTAGAGACCCAGAGCACATGCACCAGTGTGAGCACAAGAGTTTACCTGAGGCAAGTCATGCCTGCAGGTGGGTGTGAGCACTCCACACACATACACACACACACACACACCCTCCAGCCTCACCCACTCTAACAGTCACATTGTCCTCGACACCCAGCTTGACACCCAAAGCCAAAGTGTCCTCTCAGATCGCATGACATCTGGCTATATTTTCTGCTACCGGGTTCTCTGAGATTCACATTTGTTTTTACAGGAAATCCTCTTTTCAATTCCACTGGTTTGAGAGGGTGTTTGTCCTTGTACCTATGACCCCCTGCTAGAACCCAGCTCAAGGAATTCTATCCATTCTTCAAAACCAGCTCAGGGACTGACTCCCCCAGGAAGCCTTCCCTCTCCTGTAGCAATCTCTCTTCGCATCAAAACATCCATTAATTTACATCGCGAAGCACATCATTTAGATTTCCACCCCATGCAGCAATGTACTGCCTTCAAGCAGCTTCAGGTGTTCTCATCTCCTCCTCCTAGACAGATCATAAACCCCACCAGGGCAGTAATCACTTAGTTTCCCTCCCAATGTTCAGTGAATGCTTGTTGATTGAATCTGCTAACTTTGGGGCAACCATTTCTCATTTTGCCATTTGAAGTTGAACTAGCCTTATTGCTAGCATTTTATGTTCTAGCAAATCTACACATTCATCCATCTTTTATTTATACTTGAAACGTGTATTGAGTGTCTATGTGCCAGGCACTAAGGAGTCCTGGTGGCACAGTGGTTAAAATGCTCAGCTGCTAACTGAAAGTTTGGTGGTTCAAACCCACCAGCTGCTCCACAGGAGAAAGATGTGGCAGTCTGCTTCCATAAAGATTCAAAACCAAACCATACCCGTTGCCGTCAAGTCAATTCCAACCCATAGCGACCCTAAAGGACAGAGTAGAACTGCTACCCCATGAGGTTTCCAGTGAGCACCTGGTGGATTCGAACCGCCAACCTTTTGGTTACCAGGCATGGCTCTTAACCACTATGCCACCAGGGTTTCCCCGTAAATATTACAGCCTTGGAAATCGTATGCATATGGGGCAGTTCTACTCTGTCCTGTAGGGTCGTTATGAGTCAAAATCAACCTGACAGCAACAGGTTTGTTTTTTTGGTTTGGTGCCAAGCACTGTGCTAGGCCCTGGGAATAATTAAGATACAGTTCTTAGTTGAAGGAATTCACAGTCCAGGAGGGAAATCCAGATTCTCCCCTACAAAACAGTGTTCACATCAATGCAGTCTTTGGTTTCATGATCCCAGCTACACACACACGCACACACACGCGCACACACACACACACACACACACACACACGCACACGCACACACACACAGTCTCCAGACAGAATTATTAGCCATGTTGTGTTGTCACACATACACTGAGATACAGGCTCTATCTTGTTTTCTCCCATCCTCCATCACCTTCCTCACGTCCAAGTGTCCACCCCTGTTTCCTGCCTGGCCTCGTACCACTCTGCTCCGGACGATGCTCTGGAGTCCTTACTCTACCCTCCACTCTTCCTCCTTTTTGATCCTCACTCTGTGGTACAGGAATTGACACTAGATTCTGAGTGCGTGAGTATGTGTGTGTGTGCCTATAAGCTATTTTAAGACCCTAGCACTTTGCAAAAACCTGGTGGAGAATCCTGCCAAAGCCAAACGATGGGGGAGGGGAGGCTGAGCAATCTGAGCCTGGGGCAAACTGGGTGTCTGGGGAGCCAGGTTAGCAGCCGCCAGCTGCTGAGCCTCAGCTCAAACCTATGCTGTTAACGGGCTGGTTTCCCCACCCAGCCCGGCCTGGCCTGGCCCGATCTGTTCACCTTCTCTTTGCTGTGCCCAGCCCTCATTCCTCTCCACGAGCTGCTGACGTGTTTGCACACCAGGCATCATGTAAAATTGTTGTGTTTCTGGAAACACACACACACACACACACACACACACATGCACGCACACACACACACGCATGCATGCGGAGAAGCCTTGAAATTCTTCTTGGAACAGATCCAAGGATTTATTTATGAAATTCCCAGGGGGCGGGAGAGACAGAAGTCTGGACTTTGCAGACTGAGTGCTGTGCCGTCATCTTGTCAACATAACCACCAGCTCTAGTGTGCACTTACTAAATGCCCATGGCAGGCCTGGGCCAGGCTGGAGGGGGCGGGGCATTCACAGGTGCTCAGTACTCAAGACTGCAGGGAGAACCTCACCCTACCCCCACCGCCACCGAGAGGAAAAACCAAACATCATCTTCACATATTTTGTTCATGGTGCTCCACTATGACCTCCCTGCTCTCTCTCCTACCGGCCCCCGCTTCCTCACTTCCTTGCTTTCTTCTCCCCGAGTCTGCAACCTCTCTCCTCCTTGCTCAAACCTGCTTTGGGGTCCATGCTGTCCTGTAGATGGACGAGTAGGTCCACTAAAGAAAGGCTGGTTTCTACAGAAGTGAGAGGTTGAGGGATGGCTGTAGTGTGCTGAATCTTCTACTCAACCTTTTGCAGTGTGGCATGGAACAGAAATGGGCTTTCTGTCCAGGTATGGCAGGGGTCTGCTGCCTGACTAGAGAAAGCTGGGGCATCAAAGCCTTTAGGATGCTCTCCAAGTCCCCCCGAAGGTCATTGTGCCGCTGCTTCAGAAAGGGAGCTAGATGGAAGCAGATGGTCAGACTGATGGAGTTGTGGGGAGGATCTTAGCTGCCCCAATGGCAGAATGTGTAGAAACACTGGGGCAAGACAAGCCTCCAGGTCTCTGCCCTTGTAGAGGGAACTTAACAAGCTTGAGGCTTCGGTTGCCTCCCTGAACTCTATAGAGGTGGGGGGGGGGTCTAAATGTATCTTTAGTTTGCCTCGTACAGCCTGGTTTTTGAGGGGGTAGGCATAGGATCAGTATCTGTGGAATATGCAAATGTTGTGATTTTACTTCAAGACCTTAGAGGTAAGCTCTCAGCTGAAAAATACGGTATTATCTGTCAGAGATGAAATAAAAAGACAGCTAGACAGAGGATCACTACACTTACTTCAGGGAATGAGGAACTTTTAAAAATCAAAGGCTACCATCAAGAAAATCATCAAATCAGGGGATATGTAATTAAAAAAAAAAAAAAGTAACCATCGAGTCGATTCCGACTCCTAGTGACCCTATAGGACAGAATAGAACTGCCCCATAGGGTTTCCATGGAGCAGCTGGTGGATTCGAACTGCTGACTTTTGGTTAGCAGATGACCTCTTAACTACTGTGCCACCAGGGATCCAAATCGGGGACATGTAATTAAATGCATGAAACAAAAAAAGAACACTGGAAGAACAATAAGGGAATGTCCTTTCCTACCCCAAGCAGCCCAATCTCTAGTCTCTGAAGTTCAGGCTCCCCCACTCTTTTTAGGAAAAAAAACCAAAAAGTCCAGGTGGCCTCAGAGACCCCTCCCTTGGGAAGGCCCAGCCCAGTTACACAGAATGAGTCAAGTGGGAAGAAGTACCTACTAGCAGCCCCTCCCAGGTGAGGCAAGCAGGTGTGGGCAGGCTTACCTGCCTGGGAAGCCTGTTGTGAGTAGGCGGGCCCATTCTTGACTGGGAGGAGAGCAGCCTCAGCTTGCCAGAGCGTGTGTTTTTGCGTGTGTGTATGTCTGCATGTGTGCACGCGCATGTGTGTATGCGTGTGTCTGTGTGTGTGGGGAAACAGTTGGCACAGAGTTAAAGGCAGAGAGACATGCCCACATATAGCCCAAAACTCTCGTGCAATCATAACTTGCCAGTCCAGGCTTACGGTCAAACACCCATGTGAAGATATGAGGGCCCAGACAGATTTCCAGGCTCCTTAGTAAAAGAAAGACCATGGGCTTTGGGGTCAGACAGATCTGAGATCAAACCTCAGCTCTACTTACTAAACTAGTTGCCGTCAAGTTGATTCTCACTCCTGGCAACCCTATGAGTGTCAGAGTAGAACTGTGTTGTATAGAGTTTTTTAATGCCTGAGTTTTTAGAAGTAGATCACCGGGTCTTTCTTCTGAGGTGCCTCTGGGTGGACTTATACCCCCAGTCTTTCAGTTAGCAGTCGAGCACATTAACCGTTTATACCACCCAGGGACACTTTACTACTTACTAGCTGTGTGATTTGGGGCATGTCACTTAACCTCTCTGAGCTTTGGGTCCCTTGTCTGTACTATAGGAAGAATAATTTTTGTCTTGAAAAAATTTTTTGAGGATAGAATAAAACTGCCCTTTATCAAGTGCCAAAGCTGTAAGATGAGAGTTACGGTTTCCTAGAGGTCATTGATGCAGGCACTGCAGTCAGACTGCCAGGTTTTAACCTCACTGTATCTCTGTCTCCTCATCTGTAAGTAGGAGTAATAACGGTACCTACATCACAGGTTCGTTGTGAGAATCAAATGAGTCAATACATAGACCACCAAAACCAAACCCATTGCTGTCATTTCCGACTCATAGCAACACTATAGTACAGAGTAGAGTTGGGCCATAGGATTTGAACTGCCGACCTTTTGGTTAGCAGCCTGAGCTCTTAACCACTGCGTCACCAGGTCTCCCAATACATATAAAAACCTGT
Organism: Trichechus manatus latirostris; assembly: GCF_000243295.1. Taxonomy (NCBI): domain Eukaryota; kingdom Metazoa; phylum Chordata; class Mammalia; order Sirenia; family Trichechidae; genus Trichechus; species Trichechus manatus. Next base: position 3,456,276 of record NW_004444145.1, on the reverse strand, counting down.
CGCCGTCGAGTCGATTCCGACTCATAGCGATCCTATAGGACAGAGCAGAACTCGGATCTACTTGACAGCAATGGCCAATACATATAAAGTGCATTAAATGGTGCCTGGCCATAGTAAGTGCTCGGGTATTATTCTATAGATCACTAAGCACAGAACTAGTGCTCAGGGCATTGGTTCCTTTCCACTCACGCCTCTGTGGTCTTAGTCCCAGAACCCAGCCCCACTGCAGAGCCCCTGTCCTAGCTTGCCCTGCTTGAGGCTTCTGGCCAGTTTTTTCTTACAGTAAAAGCTGGTTTTTCCCCAACAGCACTCCTTCTCAGGCGTGCTGTTGTCATGGGAACCTACAGGGGCCGCCTGGGTTTGAGGGAGGAAGGGGTTGTGGATTAAAGCCAAAGAATCCCACCACTGCTGTTACAGACACTACTGGCCACTATTCTAGCCCCACCAGAAAAGATCCAGACAGTGGGGGACCAGGGGAAGGATTTATGGGGCTCTCTCCCACCTCCCCCCACCTGATGCCGAGTGCTTTAGTGGACCCCTAAATGAAACCACCAGCTGAGTAGAAGAAATCCCATGCTTCAACACTCTCTGCCACCATTTCTCTATCATCTTTCCAGAAACCAGAGCCCAGTTCTGAACATCACTGTTTCCTCAAGGATCTGAACAAATGCATGGCTTAGAATGGGGATTTATAATTGATTTATGACTCCTCTTCACCTTCAAGACAAACTACATATACCCAGAGTAGGTATAATTAGCCTCCCTTAACAGATAGGGAAACTGAGGCCTAAGTGACTTCCCTGAGTCACTCAGTAAAATGTGGAACCAACACCTGCAACCCAAGTCTTTTGATCTTTGCCATTACCCCGAAATGCCTGGGACTATAGGGGAGCTTGCCCTGGAATGGTGTGGTGGTGGGAGAGGGGAAGAAGGGATCCACGAGGGGGTCTCCATAGCCCGGTGCATATGATCTGTCTCTCTTTTGGAAGGTGATTCTAAGAGGGCAAAAAACTCACTCTCCTCTCCTCGCCCACTAAAATTCCACTCGTGAAAATTAAGGCAACCTCTATTTTTCTGTAAGAGCAGAACAACGCCACAGCAAGATCTTTAAATAATTTCATTAACTTGGACTCATAATTCTACTCATAGAAAGTATTCCAAGGATATCCATATATCTCTTGACCTTACAATTCCAGTTGTAGGAGTTCATCTTAAGGAAATACTGTAATCAGACATGTGCACAAAGATTTGACTTGGAAAATGTCACAGTTTTCACCTAAAATAGTAAAATACCAGAAACAAATACATGTTCAAAAATAGAGGATTTGTTCATGTAAGTACATCCATACAAAGGGTTGTGGAGAAGTATTTAATAAAATGGAAAGATGTTTACAGTATACAGTTAAGATGGGAAAAAACAGGTTATAAAACAAGCACAGAAAATCTAATATTTGTAAAAATAAAACAACATGTAAAATATAATCTAATACTTGTAAAAATTATGCATAAACAAGAGCTGGAATGATATATAGCAAAATAGTTACAAGAGTTATTGTTGGGTAGTGAAATTACAGAGATTTTCTTCTTGATTATATCATCAACATTGTCAAAGATGACTGCATATTACTTTTGTAATTAAAACGATCAATAAAAGCTAATTTAAAATAATCTTATCCACAATATCCTAGAGAAATAAGAGCCGTCGCACCAATAGATATATGCACACCCATGTTCGTTGCAGCACTGTTCACAATTGCAAAAAGATGGAAACAACCTAGGTGCCCATCAACGGATGAATGGATGAACAAATTATAGTATATCCACACCATGGAATACTACGATAAAGAACAATGATGAAATGGTGCAACATAACAGGGAGGAAGCTGGAGGTCATTATGCTGAGTGAATTTAGTCAGTCACAGAAGGACAAATATTATATAAGGGATCACTATTATAAGAACTCAAGAAAAGGTTTAAACAGAAGAAAACATTCTTTGATGGTTATGAGGGTGGGGAAGGAGGGTGACAGTTATTTACTAATTAGATAGTAGATGAGAATTATGTAACCGGAAGGACAGCACACACTACAGGGAGAGTCAGCACAACTGGACTAAACCAAAGCTAAGAAGTTTCCTGAATACAATCAGACACTTTGCGGGACAGAGTAGCAGGGGTAGGGGTCTGGGGACCATGCTTTCAAGGAACATCTAGGTCAATTAGCATAACAAAGCTTATTAAGAAAATGTTCTTCATCCTACTTCAGTGAGTGGGGCCTGGGGTCTTAAAAGCTAGCAAGCGGCCATCTAAGATGCATCAATTGGTCCCAACCACCTGGAGCAAGGGAGAATGAAGAACACCAAAGACACAAGGAAAGTATTAGCCCAAGAGATAGAATGGGCCACATAAACCAGAGACTTCACCAGCCTGAGACCAGAAGAACTAGATGGTACCCAGCTACCACCAATGACTGCCCTGACAGGGAACACAACAGAGAGTCCAAGATGGAGCAGGAGAAAGGTGGGGTGCAGAACTCAAATTCTAGTAAGAAGACCAGACTTAATGGTCTGACTGAGACTGGAGGAACCCTGGAAAGCATGGCTCCTGGATTCCCTAACAGCCCAGAACTAAAACAATTTCTGAGGCCAACTCTTCAGACAGGGATTGGACTGGACTGTTGGACATAAAGTGATACTCGTGAGGAGTGTGCCTCTTAGCTCAAGTAAATACAAGAGACTAAATGGGCAGCTTCTGTCTGGAGGTGAGATGGGAAGGCAGAGAGGGTTAGGAGCTGGTTGAATGGACATGAGGAATCGGATGGAAAGGAGTATGCTGTCACAGTATGGGGAGAGCAATTAGAGTCACATGACAATGTATGTATAATTTTTTTGTATGGGAAAAAATCAATAAAATAATCTTATCCATAAAGACATATTGCAACATGATCTATGACAGAAAAAAGCAGAAAGCGTGGGCAGTGCAAATGGTTTGTGCTCGTCTACTAACCTGAAGGTTGGCAGTTCGAACCCACCCAGCAGTGCCATGGAAGAAAAGCCTGGCAATCTGCTTCTGTAAAGATTACAGCCAAGAAAACCTTATACAGACAGTTCTACGCTGTGACACATGAGATCGCCATGAGTCAGAATTGACTCAATGGCAACGGGTTCTGTTTTTTATCCACAAGGACCTATATTGCAGCATGATTTATGATAGGAAAAAGAAACAGAAAGAACATCTGTATAGAGAAATGATTAATAAATTTTATAATACACAGTATGAAATATTATAAAATCAAGAAAACAATTATAAAATCTATGTAGAAGTGTTAAAATATTTATGATATGTCAAGTGAAAAAATACCAGACACAAAATGGAAAGTGCACCCTGAGTCTAAATATGTAAACTGTCTATGCAATGAAGCTCTTCAATTTGGTGCGGTCAGATTATATGTAATTTTTTCCCCTTTTTTCAAAATTACCAACATATGATACTTTACCTTTTCAATAATGAGAAAAACAATTCTCATAGGATGATATAGTGCTAAGCACTGTGCCTTATTTCTAAAACTATTGTAGCCACAGAGAGTTCTGGCAGCCCTTCTTTGGTCCTCACCTCATTCATCCACTGGGTGTGTATTATTGTTATTATTTATCGAGCACCTACCAAATGTTTGCTGTTGTTGTCAGGCATTGTTAAGTTGATTCCAACTTATAGTGACCCTGTGTACAACAGGACGAAACACTGCCCAGTCCTGCGCCATCCTCACAATTGTTGCTATGTTTGAGCCCATTGTTGCAGCCACTGTGTCAGTCCATCTCCTTGGAGGTCTTCCTCTCCTTCGCTGACCCTCTACTTTACCAAGCATGATGTTCTTCTCCAGAGATTGATCCCTCCCGATAACATGTCCAAAGTAGGTGAGACATAGTCTCACCATCCTTGCTTCTAAGGAGCATTCTGGCTGTACTTCTTCCAAGACACATTTGTTCATTCTTTTAGCAGTCCATGGTATATTCAATATTCTTCACCAACACCACTATTCAAAGGTGTCATTTCTTCTTTGGTCTTCCTTATTCATTGTCCAGCTTTCACGTGCATATGAGGCGATCGAAAACACCACAGCTTGGGTCAGGCACACCTTAGTCTTCAAGGTGACATCTTTGCTTTTCAACACATTAAAGAGATCTTTTGCAGCAGATTTTCCCAGTGCAGTGCGTCTTTTGATTTCTTGTCTGCTGCTTCCATGGGTGTTGGTTGTGGATCCAAGTAAAATGAAATCCTTGACAACTTCAGTCTTTTCTCCGTTTATCATGATGTTGCTTACTGGTCCAGTTGTGAGGATTTTTGTTTTCTTTATGTTGAGGTGTAATCCATACACAATGCTGTGGTCTTTGATCTTCATCAGCAGGTGCTTCAAGTCCTCTTCACTTTCAGCAAGTAAGGTTGTATTATCAGCGTAACGCAGGTTGTTAATGAGTCTTTCTCCAATCTCGATGCCTCGTTCTTCATAGAGTCCAGCTTCTCGGATTATTTGCTTAGCATGCAGACTGAATAGGTATGGGGAAGGGATACAACCCTGACGCACACTTTTCCTCACTTTAAACCACGTAGTATCCCCTTGTTCTGTTGGAACAACTAACTGCCTCTCGGTCTATGTAAGGTTCCTCGTGAGCACAATTAAGTGTTCTGGAATTCCCATTCTTTGCAATGCTATCCATAATTTGTTATGATCCACACAGTTGAATGCCTTTGCATAGTCAATAAAACACAGATAAACATCTTTCTGGCATTCTCTGCTTTCAGCCAGGATCCATCTGACATCAGCAATGATGTCATGGGTTCCACATCCTCTTCTGAATCCAGCTTGAATTTCTGGCAGTTCCCTGTCGATTTGCTGCTGCAGCCTCTTTTAAATGATCTTCAGCAAAATTTTACTTGCGTGTGATATTAATGATATTGTTCGATAATCTCCACATTCGGTTGGATTATCTTTCTTGGGAATAGGCATAAATATGGATCTGGTAACTGTCTTCCAAATTTCTTGGCATAGACAAGTGAGCACTTCCAGTGCTGCATCCATTTGTTGAAACATCTCAATTGATATTCCATTAATTCCTGGAGGCTTGCTGTTCTCCAGTGCCTTCAGTGCAGCTTGGACTTCTTTCAGTACCATTGATTCCTGATCATATGCTACCTCCTGAAATGGTTGAACGTTGACCAATTCTTTTTGGTATAGTGACTCTGTGTATTCCTTCCATCTTCTTTTGATGCTTCCTGTGTTGTTTAATATTTTCCCCGTAGAATCATTCAGTATTGCAACTCGAGGCTTGAATTTTTTCTTCAGTTCTTTCAGCTTGAGAAATGCCAAGCGTGTTCTTCTCTTTTGGTTTTCTATCTCCAGCTCTTTGCACATGTCATTGTAATACTTTACTTTGTCTTCTCAAGCCGCCCTTTGAAATCTCCCGTTCAGCTCTTTTACTTCGTTATTTCTTCCTTTTACTTTAGCTACTAGACATTCAAGAGCAAGTTTCAGAGTGTCTTCTGACATCCATTTTGGTCTTTTCTTTCTTTTTAATGATCTATGTCTTTCTTCACTTATGATATCCTTGATGTCATTCCACAACTCATCTGGTCTTCAGTCATTGGTGCTCAACTCGTCAAATCTATTCTTGAGATGGTCTCTAAATTCAGGTGGGATATACTCAAGGTTGTACTTTGGCTCTAGAGGACTTATTCTAATTTTCTTCAGTTTCAACAGTAACTTGTATCTAGAGGACATATTCTAATTTTCTTCAGTTTTAACAATAACTTGCATATGAGCAATTGGTGGTCTGTTCCACAGTCGGTCCCCGGTGTTGTTCTGACTGACGATATTGAACTTTTTCGTCATCTCTTTCCACAGATATAGTCGATTTGATTCCTGTATATTCCATCTGGCGAGGTCTGGGTGTATAGTTGCCATTTATGTTGGTGAAAAAGGTATTTGCAATGAAGATGTATATGTATACTGTATGTATACACACCTCATTTTTAATCTTTACCATAACCCTGGAAGATAGGTAAATGACTTAGGATTTTGTTCATTCAAAGTAATAGAAAGCTAGTTTAGCTAATTTAAAGAAAAAAAAATTTTTTTTTTTCAAATTTAAGGAAGCAGGGCTTTTTTATAGGCTCAGTGCAGCTGGCCTCAGTCGGTCACTGGAACCAGAGAGGCAAATGTACAAGATTCTTTCTCTGTTTCCACCCTCTCTTCCTCTCTTGGCCTTTGTTTCATCTGTATATCTACTTCACTCTTCCTCTATGCAGAGCCAGTTTTCTCCATTTCCCGTCCACACAGTAACATGTGGTTACCAATAGCTGTTGGCTTTACACTCAGTCTAGCCACACAGGAAAAGACTCAGGTGTAACTCTCTCTGGGTCCTAATTCCTAATTCATGAGGTAGGGACTGATTGTCCAGCATGGGTCAACCTGTTGCCCAGTTATCCGTGGAGAGTGGGACTGTGTCATGTTGTGCAAACATGGCTACCAGGATGTACCTAGATGAACAGGGAAAACGGGGCAGTTGTTAGACAAAGTGTGTGAGAGTGGGTGGGTGGAGGTGTGTCAGATAGTTGAAAAGAAAAATCATATATGTCAGACATTGTCGTCATTAGGAGTCCCACAATTGTATCAGGCCACTATGATCCATAAGGTTTTCATTGGCTGATTTTTGGAAGTAGATCACCAGGCCTTTCTTCCTACTCTGTCTTAGTCTGGAGGTTCCACTGAAACTTGTTCAGTATCATAGCAACACACAAGCTTCCAATGACAGAGGCGTGGTGGCTGTGCATGAGGTGCGTTGGCTGGGAATTGAACCTGTTTCTCCTATATGGAAGGCGAGAATTCTACCACTGAACCACCACTGCTCCCTAGGTATTTATTATTATTCTTTCTACAGATGAGGACACTGAGGCTCAGAGAGGTTAGGTAACATGTTTAAGGTCATACAGCTTGAAAAGAACAGAGCTGGAATTCAGATCCAGGTCTGCTTCTCTCCAAAGTCCACTCTCCATCACACCACCATACACATACTGATAAACACTCATTTGCAAGGCTAAGACTGTCCCAGACAGAGGCGACAGTACGTGCAAAGATCTGGAGGCAAAAAGAACTGTGGATCTATGGAACAGAAAGGAAGAAGGTCAGTGTGGCTTTAACACAAAGAGGGAGGAAAGGGCATGGAGAAAGATGTGACCAGAGATGTGGACTGGGATCATATCCAGCAACAAAACCAAAAAAACCAAGCCTGTTGTCGTGGGTTGATTCAAACTCATAGCAGCCCTATAGGACAGAATAGAACTGCTCCATAGGGTTTCCAAGGAGTGACTGGTGCATTCAAACCCAACATTTTGTTTAGCAGCTGAGCTCTTAAGCACTGCACCACCAGAGCTCCTATATCCAGCAACAAAGGCCTGAGGACAGTGATACTCAGGGGAGAGCACAATAGACTAACAATGTATTTTAGAGGGACTTCTCCAGTTGCAGTGTGAAGCATAGACTGGAGGGGGTAGGGTGGATGCAGGGGTTCAGGAGGAGATCCACCTAACCTAGTGAGAAACACGGGTAGCTGGGACCAGGGTAGGAATGAATTGAGGTGGCTGGATTTGAGAGAGAATTGGGAGGTGGGATGGATAGGACTTGGTGTTGAAAGATTGATTGATTGATTATGGAGTGGTGAGGAAGAAGTAATCATGAATGGGTCTTGTGTGCTTGCTTGGATGGTAGTAACATTCTCTAAACATCAGGGATGGGACAGGTTTGGGGTGACAGATGAGGAATTCTGTTTCGGACATGAAAAGTTTGAGATGTGTGGGAGATATCCAAGGAGCCATCCGGAAGGCAGCTCGGTTTTAAGGTCTGGAGCTCAAGAAGGAGGTGTGGGCTGGAGACACAGATTTGAAAGTCTTCAGTGATTGTTAAAGCCACAGGTATAAGTTGACACAGAAAGTGTGTATAGAGGGAGAAGCAGAGTCCGTGGACAGACGCTAGGAACGTCAGCATTTAAGGAAGAGGCTAAGAAGAGAAACCTGCGAAGAAGTCTGAGAAGGAACCCTCAGAGAGGTAGGAGGGAGACTAGCAGTGTGGGGTAGGAAAGCCCTGAGGCAGGAGGGGTCAGCAGAGTTAAATGTTGCTGAGAGGTCGAGTTAAATAAGGAAGGACTGAGAAGGGGCTACTGGATTTAGCAACCAGAAGGCCAGTGGTAACTCCAAGAGATCAGTTTCCATGGCAGAACCAGAAGGCAGTGGGCTGAGGAGAGAGTGGGAGGTGAGGAAGCAGAGACAGGGTGTAGTCGACTCTTCCAATAAATGTGACCACGAAGGGGAGGGGAGAGGGAGCAGGGTGGTTGGAGAGAGTGTGGAGTTGAGGGATTTTTGTTTGTGGTAAGTTTACATTCTGGCGAGAAGGACTGCTAGAGAAGGGAAAGTTGAGGATTCATTCAAGAGAGCAGAGGATCATTGAGAATGAGGAACCTGCCAGGGGGAACCTGAAACCTCAGAGGTGGGAGGTGAGCGTATAGGTTGGGTATCAGAAGTTGAAGGCATCTCAGGGCTTCTATTTTCTCTGTGAAGTAAGAGGCAACATCAGTCTCTTAGAATGAGGGAGGGAGATTTTGGTTGTTGGGGAAGAGCAGACTGTTTGAAAGAGGCATTCAAGAACCTGAACATCAAAGCCTTCTAGTTTAGGTAGCCATGCTAAATCTGTTTTTGTGTTTTTACCTCAATACCATGGCGTCAGATTCTCAAATCTACATCTGAAATACAACAAAAGCACAAATCTGGGAGAATTGTGGAAAGACCAGTTTAAATGAGAGAATATTGGTTAAAGAAAGAAGAAAAAAAGTAATTTATTCATTTCAGGTACAGACAGCAATACAAAATATTACCTAACCTAGTGGCTAGGAAAGAATCATTTGTAATTAGCATAGAAATTGTTTGGAATATAAATTAGTGTTTCTGAAGTACTCGACTATGCTTAAAAACAGTACTTTAGTATTTTAAGAATTCCCATTGTAGGGTGAAACCATTTTATATCTATTTTAAGACCTTGTTAAGTCTGCTTAAATGTTTTAAATTTTTTTTTTTTTTCTGGAAAAGATACCAGTTACATCAGAAAACAGTTTCTGGCAGAGGTAAGATTGCGCAACTGAGCTGCACAGGCGCTTTCCAAAGGCCACTTCCAGGGAGCAGACCCGATTGCCTGAGATTGTTACTAAGGAAACAGCGGGCATGAATATAAATTTAATTTCACAAAAGAACTAACTAAAGTATTGATCGAAAGGGTGCAGCCAGTGATACTGGATGAGAAGCCTTTTTCTAATCAAAATAAAATTAAAAAATATGTCTATATATATGTATATATATATATATACATATATAGACAGACAGATAGATAGAAATGGATATCTCACAGACGTTCACCTTGCCCTGCAAATCTCTCCTTTTTATTAGCTGCTGCAAGATGAGAAGCCTTTTTCTAATTGAAATTAAAATAAATATATGGGCTATATATATATATATATATATATATATATGAAAGTTGGTTCTGACTCATGGCAAACCCAGGTGTTTCAGAGCAGAACTACGCTCCATAGGGTTTTCAATGGCTGTGATCTTTCGGAAGTAGATCACCAGGCCTTTCTTCTGAGGTGCCTCTGGGTGGGTTTGAACCGCCAACCTTTCAGCTAGTAGTCAAGGACTTAACAGTTTGTGCCATATCTATATCTCACAGGCTTTCACCTTGCTCTGAAAATCTCTCCATTTTAGCTACTGCCCAGATGAGGAGGCCAGAGAGATTAGAGAGCCAGGGGCTGAGGAAAGGTTCTTCCTTTTTCTCCTCTCTCACTTGAGAGAGAAGCAAAGCAAGAGGTCTTGACACCAAGCCAGACTGTAGTTCTGCAGAACTGAAGCCCTGAAAACCATTGGCAAGGATGCAATGGTATTGTTTTTATTTACTGAACACAAATTCTGGCCAGGCCCTTTCCCCCACCATGATCACTATTCCCCACAACAACCTTACGAAGCAGTATTATCGCCATTTAGAGATGGAGACTGAGTCCCTGGAAGTTCTGTTTTAGGGCCAGGATCACAAGCTTGTCATGAGTGGCTGAGCTAGGACTCAAAACTCTGACGTCACTGGTTCTTTTTTTCTTTCCTTCTTTTGACCTCAGGTTAATTGAGTGGTAGCACATTATCATCACTGGCCTCTGCAAGGTATGTAGCTGAAGAATGAACTGATGTAGTAATATCCATATATCTTTTTGTCTTACAGTTTGTGCTTTAAGGGTCTTGTTTAAGTTTTTGTCCACCCCTAGGTCACAAGGATGTTCTCTTACATTTTATTTTATTATCCTTATAGTTGCCTTTCACATTTAGGTCCTTAATTCCGTTTGGAGCCCATCTCTCTGTGTGTTATACGGTAGGGACCCAACTGCATTTGTCCTCCAAACAGTGATTCGGCTTCCCAGCACTATCCAAACGATCTAGCCTTTCTTCACCAAATATCTTAGCAACTTTATTGAGATATAATTCACGCTATATACAAAAATTAACTCAAAATGGATCAACGATGTAAATATAAGAGGCAAAACCATAAAACTCTTAGAAGAAAACATAGGGGTAGATCATTAAGACCTTATATTTGGCAATGGATTCTTAGATACAACACCAAAGGCAAAATCAACAAAAGGAAAAAAAAAAAAAAGAGATATAATTCACATACCATGTAATTCACCCATTTAACGTGTATAATTCACAGAGTTGAGCAGCAATCACCACGATCAGTTTTAGAGCATTTTCATCATCCTTCCCTTCCAAAAAACCCCACACCCTTTAGCCATCACCTTCACTAATTTTTCTTGCCACCTTTATCACATATCACTTCCCAGGTGTACATGGATCTGTTTCTGAAGTCTCTATTCCATTCCACTTGTCTACTTGCCCATTTGTCTGGTGTCATTCTGCTTCTATTACTGTGGCTTGTCTTATGTCTTATTATCTGCGAGGGCGAGTCTCCCCTCCTCGTACTTCAAAATTGACTTGGCAAAATTCATACATCCTTTGACCCAGGAATTCCACATTTTAGGACACATCCTACATAGGTACTTGAATAAGGGAAAATGACACAGACACAAGTTTATTCACTGAAGCATTGTTTGTAATCATCAAAAATTGGAAATAACCAAAACTTTCAAAAACAGGAAACTGAATAAATTAATTATGGTACATCCATACAGTGATAAAGAAGATTGTGAAGGCTCTTGATGTACTGGTCTGGAAAGATCTCCAAGATATATTATTAAGTGAAAAAAATAAAATGCAGAGTAATGTATATAATGTGCTTAGTTTTGCTTAAGAGCAGGGACAAGGATCCATATTCAAATTCACTTTGTTTACATACAAAGAAACTGAAGGGACAGAAGCATAAGGAACTAAGACCAGTGGTTTCTTTGGGGGCGGCGAATTTGGCTAGAAGGAAGAAAAGGACTGAGAGAGATATCACTTTCAACCTTTCGACACTTGTTTTTGAACCATATGAATGTATAGCCTATTCAAAAAGTAATGTAAAATTTTAAGGAAAAACTGGCTTAGCTGTTCATGAATTTACATTCTTCCATATAAAATTTAGAATAAATTTGTTAAATTACTAAAAAAAAAATCGAGCTGGAATTTTGATTAGGATAAAACCCTTTGCTCTTCACTACCCTGGTCTCTGTATGGGATGTCAAAAAGTGAAGACCTGAAGCTGGGATAAGGCTCCAGTGAGGTGGTAACCCAGACAGGAAATGGTTAAGAATTCAGGAGAAAGTCTGTGTCTAAACACTGGTCATTTAGAACCATCTATTTCACTCCTTTATGTTTACCTAACTATTTTATTAAGGAATTACATCTTTCAGGAAGAGGGAAAGAAAATTATTGAATATAACGTCTTCAAAAAATCTTCTCTCCGTGGGCGAGGCCCACTTGAAGCACAGTGGTATGCAAAGCCTCATCGCCCACCTGGTGGCAGGTTATCTTAACTGCAGGTAGAGCACTTGAGGAAAAACTGCCTTTGTGGAGCTGAGTTTACAGATCCACACCCAGGAAGGGCAGAAGGGCATGCCTTGCAAACTTGTTTTATTTGTTTTTCTACACATCAGTCCAGCTTCTCATCCTGAAGGACGTAGATCGTCCTGAGGATCATAGATTCCAAATTAGTAGAGTCAAAATTAATGAGGTTTTCCAGTAATGAGCCTGAGACCCAAATTATGAAAAATCCACTAATTATGCTATCCAGCCACCTAACCATGGCTTGGATCCAGGCCTTCTGGGCAGAGGGAGGAGGAGAGAAGAGGAAAGGTCGAAGATGTAACCTGTCTTTCCTTCCTGCTGCCACTGCCCTTTTCCCTGGGCTTGGGGACCTCACAGCACCCACTGCTTCCTGCCTCCGAGCTTCTACCCCACCCAGGCCAAGTGTAGGTCTTAAGGCTAAATTCCTGGAAACTAAAAAATAGGACCCACAGTGGAGATGTTTTCTCCCCAGTTCTGGGAGGCAGTGAGGGGGCGGCCGGTGCTGGAAGAAGGAAGAGGTAAAAAAGGCAGACAAAGTGCCCATTATACCCAAGCCTGTCAATTTCCTTTTTTCATCTCTTTATCAGTGTTTGTGACTGAGCTTCTTATCAACAGGAAACGCTTGCCTAGGGGGCAGAGGCGTATCTATGGAAAATAGCGCCTACAGCAAGCACTGAAATTGTGCCTCTGCAGAGGTTAGGTGAGGGTGACAAGCACCCAGGGGTAGTCTCCAAGTTGCGCCCACCCCCAATTCAAGCGCCCAGGGCAATCTCTAAATTGTGCCCCTCCCCCAATTTCAAGATGAATAGATGTTGATAGTGGCAACGAGTCAGCAGAAACGCTTTAACCCCTCTTGTCCAGCTGCCTCGGTCAAACGCCTTTCATATTTGTGGCGCCTGGGAATGTCATTCCGCACCTCATCTCGCGCTCCCTTGAACTTGTTCCCTGGGGGCAAGTGTCTCCTTTTACCCCACCCCCACCCCTGCTTCACTACGCCTCTGTGCCCCTGTCCAAACCTCTGACACCCATCTTGTAGATAACTTTACCATAATACCAGCCCAAAAATACAAGTCAAGCTTGTTAATCTTTTACTTAACACATTATGTCACTACAAGAAAATTACAACTGCACCTTCCTTGCTTTCACTGGTGAAAACTGGTCTATGATGTGCTCAAAGTCTTTTTTTTTTTCAGTTTCTTCTCTTTCTACACTCCGCAGAGCAAGATCACACAGTCTGCCTTGACCCATGGAGGCTCTCAAATATGAAAGTATTGGTTTTAACTTGCTGAATGCTCTCACAGCTGGCGATGGAAACTGTGATGGTTAATAGAAACTACTGAGTGGCACCCCTCTTCAAGTGGTACCCAGGGCACGTGCCATACCTGCCATACTTTAGATATACCTCTGCTAGGGGGATGAGGCAGGTCCAGGGGGACTGGACACTGGGGATTGGGAATTCTGGGTAATGCATTGCTGCTGGTCAGCCTGACTGAGTGGCCTCCCAATTCCTAGGACCTAGTAAGGCTCCCAGGCACCTTGCCTTGGCATCTGGGTAAATTCTTGGATCTGCACAGGGAGACAGTACACCAGACAGCCCCCAAAGCCAGAGGGTCTGTAGAAGGGAGCCCTGGGTGGGGCCACAGCTCTGGTCCTCTGTGACCAAGGACAGGTCACCAAACAGCTCAAGCTGTAAAATGAGGAGAATTATCCTTGCCCCTAAATACCTCCAAATGCCCCTCCTTTCTAGGTGAGGAAATTGAGACCAAGTGGGGTCAAGTGCAAGGTCAGGATCACAGACAACTGAGTGACAGAGTCATCCCAGCTGGCCCTTCTAGTGTGTTTACCTCTGAGCCCTCAGAAGATGGTGCTTGTGTCGCCCACCCAGACCCGATACTGCTATTGGGACAATTAGGTGCATGGCACAGACTTCTAGATGAAGGGGAGGGTGACTCTAGCACTGATTGACCTCCTCCTATGTGCCAAGTGCCCTAAAACATTGACCCTCAGAGCAGGGTCCTGATCTCCCAAGTGGGGCTCCCAAGAGAGGGACGGACTGAGGGCCACAAATCACAGGAAGCCAAGATGGAGTCTTAGTGCAGAAAATAAATGCCCACAGAGATATCTGGGGCAAGCAAGGCTTTACAAGTGACTGAAAGGAACAGGTTTATCTAGACATCTTTCTTCAAACTTGGAGAAGACTGAATAGAGAGTGAAAGAACTGGCTGTTCTCCTGGTACAAGAAGATGGGCTACCTGGCATCCCGTTCTTCACCCTCTGCCCATCAGCTGTCCTTGAGCAACCGACTGCTTTTGGTAACAGTGGTGGTGGTGGAGGTGGTAATAAAGGAAATTTCCATGTGCCTCTTGCTTTGTCCCAATATCTCCCCGGACAACCCCACTCCCCGCACCTCACCATTTGCTTCTGCAGTCAGGGATCTAGGTCAGTAAGAGTGGGTGGGTGAGAAAGAACAGAAGAAATTCGTCCAGACATGACACCCCCTAGGGCAGCAGTGACAACACTTTAACCTGAAAACTGCCTGAAAATAGACTGTGTGTCTATTACATTATGCAAATCATATGCAAAGTCAAGAAGCCCTCTGTCTCTATTTCTAGCAAACTGGATGTGGCCCTGGTAGAAGCAGCTAGTTCCAAGAGTCGCCCACCCAGAGTGACGATTTCATAGTTAGCATCAGTCCCAGCTCTGGAGATTGGACTCAGGACCTGCACCCCCCACTCCACCCCCAGGGCCAGGTCTTTTAGAAATGAAGGCTTTGCTATCTCTTGGGCTGTGAATCTTTTGTTGTTGTTGTTCATATGACATACTTTATTTCCAATCTACAACCGTTAGAAACCCTTTGTAAGTTTACACTGTACAGTTATTCTCATGTCTGAAATAAGACACGGTGGGCAGGGAGCGCTGGTGGATTGGGTTGTGGTCATCCTAGCAGCCAATCCATCCAGGGAAGGAGCGTTTTGAAGAAAGGAGTGGGGAAGACAGAACAATAGACAGGAGAGGAGAACAGTTTGGCCCAGGGATGCTCTTGGTCCTTTCCCTCCCGAGGCCCTTTCCCTGGGGTCCACCAGGGCCCACAACTGCAGGACCATCACCAGGAAGCCAGGCCAAGCAGGAAGGGGGCTTCACAGTATTGGCAGGGGCTGGGCAAAGGGATCAGGTAGAGGAGGGACAGCTTCTGGCTCTCTTGCCCAGCCACTGGGGGTTGGAGCTGTTTTTTGGCACTGTCTACAAGGTCTCCCTGGGGGTGGGAGGAGGAGGAGCTGGAGATTCTTCCCTTGAGAAATTAGGTTTCTTTCCGTTTGGAGGGAGGCTATCGGACTCATTGTGAAGTTCCCAAGGGACGAACTGACAGGATTTTTGCCTCCTGCTCCCCAGGACTCCCACCCTTGCCTGGCTGGCACAACCCCACAGAGCCTTATATAAAATCCAGAGAAGTGGGAGAGGTGAGCAAGGATGGAGCCAAGCCAGGGGCAAGGAAAGGAAAAATTGGTTCCTTCTCCCTGCCCTCCAGCTTCCAAGAAGAGACCACTGGTTGAAGGATTCCCAATCTCTCAGGAGTCCAGACAAGGTTGGTGTTTCTACCTGCTCTTGGCCTAGGTCAATCCCAGCCCCTTCGTAGGTTGCACTAACTAATAACCTAGATCAGCAGTTGGCAAACTCCAGTATCTATCAGAATTACTGGAGGGCTGTTGAAATCCAGATTGCTGGGCTCTGCCCCAGAGGTTCCCATTCAGTAGGTCTGGGGTGGGGCCGATAATTTGCATTTCTAACAGTTCCCAGGTGATGCTGATGCTGCTGGTCCAGGACCATGCTTTGTGAACCACTGGCTAGAATGATGCTTCCGATCACCTCATCCTCAGCAACTTGACACCCTTGGACAGTACTAGGGACCTGGGACATGGCTGGCAAGGCTCAACCTTGGAGGCACCAAAATATCTGGGAAGATGCTGGGGATGGTCGTGTAGTGAGCCACCTGTGCGGAGAAGTAAACTAAGGCACAGAGATCAGTGGTAGAGCTGAGAGAGGAGCCAGGATACCAGGGCCCAGCAGAAAGGGGATGGTGCTGCAAGACCCCCAAAACACAAACGGTGCCCAGAGGGATCATCCTGGTGCTTGTCACAGAATCCTAGAATTGGGCGGGCCAGGCTCAGAGAAGTTAAGAAATCTGATGGGCTGTAAATCTTGATGCAAGTAAAGATATGGAGGAAGCAGAGCATTCTCCTTGAAGGCTGACTGGGGCTAGACTAAAGGAGAATGGTGCCTGAGAGAGTAGACAGAATTGTCCTTGAGGACCTGGGTACCATGAGGCCTTGGTTGGGGAAGGGGTGGTCCCAGCATCAAGACTCATGCTCCAGGGACCACCTTTACCCCACTTCAGCTTGTTATAGACACCCATTACCCTTCTGAGAGGGCCACCCAAACGATCCTGTCCCTCTTTGTACGGGTAAGGAAACTGAAGCCTGACATCCCCCAGGGAATCAGGGCAAAACTGGAAAGATGCAAAAAGGGCAGTGGGTTTTCTCCTTTCAAAAGCTCAGATGAGTTGCTGCACAGAAGCAGGGGGTTGGACATGGTGGCCTCCCAAGGGCTCTTTTAGCCTTGGACGGCAATGAGCCAATTCTTCCCCAGACCCCAGCCAGGGTTCATGTAGCTGTTTATTCTGCAATTTTCCTGCTGCTCTTCTCCCTATTCCCAACTACAGTGTGGACATCAGGGTGGGGATGTAAGGACCAGGATCTGGCAGGTGCGGGGTGGGGGGTGGGGGTGGAAAGGCTGCCTTTGGGGGATGTTAGGAACACTATTGTTTCCCCAAAGCTGATCTAAGAAGCCTGGTGCTGGAGTCCTCTGGGAAGGCACTGTCCGTTGTGGGGACTCTGTGAACCCAGGCACCGGAAGAATGTAGGAAACTCCAGGGATGAGGCTGATTTCGGGGCTCTGGGGAATAGGTGAGGTCTTCCTTGGTAACAACGAATTGAGATTCCCTCCCTGGGGCTCCCTAAAACCAAACCTGTTGCCATTGAGTGACTTCCAACTCATGGTGACCCCATGTGCTAAAGTGTAGAACTGCTCCATAGGGTTTTCTTGGTTGTAATCTTTAGGGAAGCAGATCACCAGATCTTTTTTCTATGGTGCCACTAAAAAACCCACTGCCGTCTAGTACATTTCTACTCATAGCGACCCTATAGGATAGGGCAGAACTGCCTCATAGGGTTTCCAAGGCTATAATCTTTACAGAAGCAGACTGCCACATCTTTCTCCTGAGGAACACTGATGGGTTCATGTGTTCAATTCGCCAACATTTTGGTTAGCAGCTGAGACCTTTAACCCCTGCGTCACCAAGGCTTCTTATGGCACAACTGGGTGGGTTCAAACCACTAACTTTAATAGTCCAGAGCAAACCGTTTGTGCCACCCAAGGACCTTCAGTACTCCCTAAAAGGGTCTCTAATACAAAGGCATAGATTTTCTAGACCGAGGAGGTCAGATGGACAAGGTCCCTTCTTGCTTCTTTCAGTAGCTGCCTTCTGCCTCCTCCCTAGCAAGTTTTTCCTCCGCCTCCCCCCCCACCCCCGCCCATTTCCCGGGACGAGGGATGAGAGAGGGGGATAGGGTGCTTTCTGAGCCCAGGATGCCAAGGATGTAGTTCTCGGGGTGAACTCCTTCGCATTCTGGATAGGGACTGACTCCAGGCAAAGTGGTGACCCCATTTGAGGAGGGAGTTGAGGACAGAGAATTGAGGTGGGCGGATCCGAGCTGCCTCTGGGTAAGGACACAGAGGTAGTTCTTGGGGCACAGTCCCTTCAAAACAGAGGCTCGGCTGAGCGCACGCACGTCTGCGCACCGGGACAGCAGGCGGAGATCCCCAGCCAGCGGGGAAAAGCTTGTGGGTCCCTGAAGTGGTGAAGAAGGCGGCCGCCGGGCAGCCCTTCGGCCAGCAGAGGGCGATGTGGCAGGCGCGGCGATCAGGCTGCTTCCAATTCAGGATCAGAACTTACATTTGGGCCCCTGCGAGGGCCTAAGCTGGGCGGTGCGGAAACTGTTGAAATTGGGAGTGCATGCAACCCGGAACCCTCTCGTTTCCCATTCCCTCAGAGCCCCTCTGCACCACTGCGAGCGTCCGCTGCAGAGACATTGGCCTGGAAAGACGGGCAGGAGCTCAGAATTCAACCGTCGTTTACTGAGAACGTTATTATGTGCCGGGCACATGCTAAGTGCTTCCACAAACAGTACCCTCCTCCAACACCCTCTTGCCCTCGGACAGAAGCAAATGCAGACCCATGCTCACCAATACTTCCTCTTCTCTGGTCGTTGGCTGTTCCCCCTTGTCTCAACCCTCCCCTTGTTCACTCCATCTTCTACCTCAAACCTTCTCTTAAGAATTTTCCAGCCTTATGAGAGTCTCGGTTTCCAACTGTGGGGTCTCAGACGAAGTTTGCCCCAAGACCCAGTAGAGATTAAAATCCTTCGGGGTGGGGGGCACTGATTCCTGGATTGGGTGCGTTCCATTGCCCAGAGAACATGAAACTCGCGGGAAGCAAGCCTGCCCTGGTGCTGTGAGAACAGGGCTGGCCCATTTTACTTTCTGTTTTTACCAGTTTCACTTCCTGGTTCTCCTCACTTCCTGGTTCTCCTCCCAGCCTCCCACAATGCTGGGAGACAGGCCTTGGAAAGTGCCACAGGGATGGTGGAAGAAACACACAAGAAAACGCCTGGGGAGGTTGTGCAGGTCATTTACAGCAGGAGAGAAGGACGGGTGTGTTTTCTTCATTGGCTGAAACAGAACTAAGGGTCCCTCTCCACCCTGCCCTGAGGACAGCTGTCCTTGTCCCTAGCCTGAGCCCCCCTCTGACCTCCTTCAGGCTCTACCTCCAACTCATCTCCCTACCGCCCATCTGCCCACCTAGGGATCAGGGTACCCTCATTGGTGCATGGCCAAACGTTGAATTTTTTCAGTGTTCAGAGTCACCGAGTTCTCCTGAGACACATACTCTCTGGGGCTGGCCAAGGGTGTGGACCTGGGCCAGGGGCCAGTGGGGAACAGGAATGCGGCTGCTAGAGGCTTCTTGGCTGGAGCTGAACCTGGCAGACCCTAGAGGAAGCTGCCCCTCAGTCCTGGGGCTGTGAAGGTTAAGCCACAGAAGGGGAGGGGGAAGCTCGCTTGTTGGTCAGAAGGCTGTCTGAGCCCAAGTGTGGTCACTGGCATGGGCTAAAGCAAGAATCGGAGCTTGCAGAATTAGACTAGGAGGTGTTTCAGACACTCCTGGACTCAGATAAAGTTATTTTCAAATCCATATCTTGAGGCAAATTGTCAGGGGCTGGGGCATAAGGGGTGGATGGGATTGATGAACTTAGCTCTGATACAGGCTGATATTAAAAAAAAAAAAAAAATTAGAGCTGAAAGAACCTCAAAGGACATCATGATGAAGAAACAAAAGTCCCGAGACAGCGAAGGCCCTACTCTTGTTGCACAGAGCAAGCAGCCAGGACCAGAATCTTGGTCTCCTCACTCCCAGCTGAGCCTTTCCTTGGCCATGCTTGGTCTGGAAGTCCTCTCAGTTTTTTGAAAGCCCTGGGCCTTACGTTATCTGACTTGCCACCTCTCCACTGGCCTATGACCCTGCCACACCCTCAGCAGAATCTCTTGGGTTTTAATGACCTAATAAATCTGCTAGAATGGGGGAAGAGGGTCCAAGGGTAGGCCCCAGCTCTCCCAGGCAGCTGGCATTCAGCTAGCTGGGGTCTCACAGGGGAGAACAGAAGGCCCAGGGCATCATGGGGCTGAAAGACAAAGTCATGGAGAGAAACTGATGGGCCCTGGGTATCTGGGATTGTGCCAGAGGCTGAGGCCTGGCAGGTCTGGGTGTCTGCTGAAGGCTGGACAGGGCCCTGTGTCACCCTGTCAGCTCAGGTGGGGCAGTGGAGTTGCCAAGGGCAGGGGGTCAAGTGCAGGCCCAGGACTGGGATTCCCTGGCTTGGCCACCCTGGCCCTGGGGCCTCTTTTGCATCCTGTCCTGGGGATGGTAGAGGGTGTGCCCTGCTGGCATGGGGGCTGGGAAGAAGCCAGGCGTCAGGGAGCCTGCTGCTTTGAGCAGGCCAGACGGCGGGGGATTGAGTTTCAGTCCAGCTGTATTTTTGGCTGGATGGGCTGGGGGCCGAGCAGGCAGGCAGGGCAGGCGCAGCTGCCCCATAGGGGTCACCCCCTCCCCAGCACAAACATCACGCTACCTCTACCCAACACAGGCCACCATCACCCCTCCCTGCAGGCAGAGGGGAGTCAGGTGCTGGGCTAGTGAATCACTTTGGGCTCCTCCAGGGGGCTGTGGCTGAGCTTCTGTAGCGTCTTCTTGATCCGTAGCGCAGTGAGGCGGGCTGAGGGGTTGGGGTACCAGCACTCCCGCATCATCTGAGCCAGGCCTGAGAGGACCTAGGGGTTGAAAGAGACAGAAGAGAGGTAGCAGCGGACATGGAAAGGTGAAGGTGAGGAGGATGGCCCAGTGATGGGGAGACATAAGCAAGAAAGAAAGGACGAGAAGAGGGAGATGAGGGTGTTGAAAAGGAGGGCGAGAGGAAGGAGGGAGAATGGAGGGAACCAGGCAAGAATGAGACGAGATGGATAAAAAATGGGGGAAGGAAGAGAGTAGAGTGAGAAGGGAGATGGAGAAAGGCAGGAGGGACGGAAAGAGAGATATAGTTCGGATCTTCAGGAGCACCCAGGGCCCCCTTTGTGAGCGCTGTCTTTGGAACATCTTATCGTCACCCCCCACCTCTGCCAAGATCCATGGGAAAGGGGAGATCTGCACGCTGTGGGGATCCCACATCCCCATCTGCAGCTGGAGACCCTAGTGCAGACAGCAGTTTCTGGACCCAGCCCCTCCACCAAAACAACAATGGCTGGGCCCAGGGGACTATGGGGAAGGATGAGGGGTAGTCACTGCCCCCAAAATGCAGGTGTCTGGGAAGAACCCCATCCCAGGAAGCTCAGGGGCCCCAGACTGAGCCTGTCCTACCTCTGCCTTAGAACTTGAGTGGTTCCTGAAAGTGTCTGTGTAGGTGCATATACCCTGTTGCCTTCGAGTCGATTCTGACTCACAGTGACCATATAGGACAGAGTAGAACTGCCTCATAGGGTTTCTAAGGAGTGCCTGGTGGATTCAAACTGCCGACCTTTTGGTTAGCAGCTGTAGCTCTTAACCACTATGCCACCAGGGTTTCCGTTCCGACTCATAGCAACCCTTAAGGACAGAGTAGAACTGCCCCATAGAGTTTTCAAGGAGTGGCTGGTAGATTCAAACTGCTGACCTTTTGGTTAGAAGCCGTAGCTTCTAGCAGCCATAGCTCTTAACCACCGTGCCACCAGGGCTCCCATGTGTGTGTATAGGAATGCATATATGTGGATTTTTGTGGATATGTGTATAAATGTACGTGTCTATACATATTTGTATATACATCCGGAGATACATTCATTCATGAAATAATGAATTATTAAGCACCTATTGTGTGCCAGGCATTGTGATAGGTACTTGGGATACTATAAAGGTGAGTAAACGAGACAAGCTCTCTTTCCTCATGGGGCTAATGATCAGGCATACTGTGCATGCGTATATGTCTGTGAGTGTATATTTATGTAGAAGCATGTACATGCTGGTATGTGTGATATACATATATATGCATATGTGTTTTCATAGAAGTATGTGGAGTGTTTGGAGAAAAAACAAAAGCAAATCACCACCACAACAAGAAACTCCATAGCAGGAAATACAGCAAAGTGAAGGGTTCTGAAAATCCCAGAATAAGCAGAGGGTTTCCTGGGGGTTCAAGGGCCAGGGATGCCTATGAGAAAGAGGAGAGAGTGCCCAGGGGTATATTGTCCACCAGGACACCTGGAATCTATCCAAGGTAAAGCAGAGGCCTCAGACTCAAGTACCTGGGTCCAGAAATTCCAGCTGTGAGCTACCACCCCACACCATCCCAGCCCCAGCTGAGGCCTCACCGGGTCTGCAGCAAGCCGGTTGGGGATGGTGGGGGTCTGCTGGTCAATACACACCACCTTCTTCATGTCCTCAAAGCTGGGGTCATTGGGCACTGCATCATAGAAGGGCGGTCTGTAGTCTTCCACGATGCCTGGGGATGGAGTGGGGACAGGACACGCACTCAGGACGCCAGAAAGGCCCAATGGCACCCAGAAGACAGTCTCCTTTCCCTTTGTCCCAGGGACCAGGAAACCAGTTGCCGGCCCATGAGCCTTGGGAACCCTGTGCTTATGGCAAGCAGTCCTGACAGGGACACTATAACATAATGAATAACTATATTTATAAATTATAATTACTGCCATTTGTATTTACCATGTGCCAGACATGGTGCTAAACACATTACATGCATTACCCTGTTAGTCTTCACAATAACCCTATGGGATGAGTACTATTATTATGTCTATTTTAACAGAAGAAGAAATTGACACTCAGACAAGTTAAACAATTTGCCCAAGGATATACAGTCAGTGATGGCAAAATCAAGACTTAAACCTATCTCATTTGACTCCTAAGCCACATATTGCTCCAGTCTTTCCACAGCTGCCTCCTACCCAGGGGCTGGGTACTGCTCCCAGATGTTCAAGAATAATGATATCTCATGTTTACTGAGCACTTACTACACTTACTACAGGCCAGGCACTGTCGTAAGTGCTTTGCATTAAATCCTCACAACAATCTCACAGCCTATGAGGTAAATAATACTATTAGTGCAACTTAAAAGCAAAGAAATCAAGGCCAGAGACGTTAAGAAACCTGTCTAAGATCACACAGGTAGTAAATGACAGAGCTGGAATTTAAGCCCAGAAAGTCTATGGCAAAGCCCATGCTCCTGACCTCCAAGCTATACTTAAGGAAAGATAGTTGGTTGATTGCTGGGGGAGGATGTGGAACAAGGAGAAGAAAGAGGAGAAGGCACCTCCCCTAAAAGATTTTTACCTACGTCCAAATGAGAGGGCTGACACAGGCCTCCTCTGATTCCCTCAGCCAGCAGTACCCCTCTCCCCATGTTCTCCCAAGTGCACAGTCCTTAGTAGAAGCTTTCTGAAAATGATTCCAGGGGAGCTGCAGACAGCTCGGGTGGAAGAGGCCAGACCCCGAGGACACGCCCAGTGCCCCATCCTGCTTCCCAGCCTGAGGCTAGGGGCAGTAGGCCGCAACCTCGGTAGAGCCTGCACCAGCTGTTCTCACCATGGCGGGCTTCCAGCAGGCCCCTGTGCTGCTACTGCCCTAATCAGTGCTGCACAGAGGCCTGAGCGTGTCTAATGAGCCTTTAATCAGTGCCGGGGTTGACACCAGATTACAGTGTTTATAATGCGCCACGAATCTGTGTGGGGCTGACAGAGCTTCCCCCTCCACCCCAGGAGCCGGCAGTCAGCCTCTCCCTCAGCCCAGGCCAGTCCAGCCTTCCTTTCCCGCCTGTAGCCTGGTCCAAGGGACCTCGGCTTCTTCCAGGTGCCCCTTTCCTCTGCTGCCCGCCGCCCCAGAGCAGACTCTGGGGGCTCATGCTTGAAGGGGCAGGGATCTGAGTCCCTTGTGAGTCTCCCAGAAGGACTGGTTATGCCTCTGCCTCCGCTGTCAGTCAAAGACCACCTTGAGGGCAAATGCAGCCCAGCGTGGGCTGACTCCTGGAAGATGCTCAGAAAAAGTGGGTAAGAATGAATGTCCTGAAGGGGTCCCACTGAGCAGGGCTCCAGTCATATCCTGATGATTGTCCCCAACCTCTCAGGATTCCTGGCAGCCCCTTACCATGGACAGTCTCCACAAAGGCTGACAATCCTACCCCTCAGTCCAGATTACCGCCCATCACCCATCCACTCCAGGGCTGAGAGGGCACTGACCACAGATGCCCTGCACAGCGCTGACCTCTGAATAGCCCCTCCAAATCTGAGTTTCCTGTGGCAGTAATGATGAGGCAGCAATAAGCAGGCAGTGCAGGCAATAGTGTATCCCACATTTTTGTGGATGAGGAAACCAAGGACCAGAGAGGTTTTAGAGTTTCAGACTGGTTTTAGACTCCAGTACTGCCTCTAGGCAGCTATAATTCTGTGCCTCAGTCTTCTCATCTGTAAAACAGGGATAATACTGGGTCAAGCACTCACTCTGTAATAACAACAATTGCTACTAACACTTAATGTTTTAAATACTTGGTGTTATGGATTGAATGGTGTCCCCCCCCCAAAAAAAAAACGTGTTATAAATCCTAACCCCTATACTTGTGGACATAATCCCATTTGGGAATAGAGTTTTTGTTATGTTAATGAGGCCACATCAGTGTAAGGTGTGTTTTAAACCAATCACTTTTGAGATATAAAAGAGCAGATTAGGCAGAGAAGAAAGCAAGCAAATGGAGGAAGACAGATGCCATGCAACAAGAATATCCCCAAGGAACTGAGGAACGAAAGCTGAAGAGACAAGGACCTTCCCCTAGAGCCGACAGAGAGGAAAAGCCTTCTCATAGAGCCAGTGCCCTGAATTCGGACTTCTAGCCTCCTAAACTGTGAGAAAATAAATCTCTGTTCGTTAAAGCCACCTACTTCTGCTATTTCTGATATAGCAGCACTAAGAAACTAAAACACTTGGATTATTTCCCAACAGCTAGAAGATATTTTTATTCTCATTTTACAAATAAGGAAACCGAGGCACAGAGAGATTAAGTAATTTGCCCACAGTCAGTGGCAAAATCAGGAATTGAACCCAGGTGGTCTGACTGTAAGCACGCGCTCTTAACCAATAAGCAATACCATCTTCCACCAACTCATGAGAATTAAATAAGATAAGACATGTAGAGTATATAGCATGGCATCTGGTACATATTTAAACTTAATAAATGTTAGCTGCTATTAATATTTTGGTTATTATCACTTACCCAAGATTTCACAGCCAGAATCACAGACTCACAGACTCAGATGAACCTTAAAAGGTCACTCAGCTAAATTAGCTGGTGTATGGCAAGTGGAGAAATGCCAGGAGGTTTGGCCATAAGCCCCTTAGGCCACAGGCACGAGCCATGGCAGGAAGCCCCATGTCCTGCCTGCCTGCCAGTCCACCTGCCCCATTCCCCTTCCTCCACCTCGTGCAGGGTGGGCCTCACCATTGACAACGGTCCGTCGGGTGATCTCCCATAGCACCAGGCCAAAGGCCCAGATGTCGGTCCACTTGTAGGACTCGAAGCAGTCAGTGCGTATCTGCTCATCCAGCACCTCGGGGGCCATGTACCGCTTGGTGCCCACTCGTGGGTTGTTGCCAATGTCCAGGTAGTCGCTACCCTGAGAGTGCATCACGGCCAGGCCTGTGGGTACCAGTCTGATGATCACTGATCACGAAGCCCATAGACAAGGTGCCTCCTGGGGGTTGGGGTTCCCAGGGCAAGGTGGGGATGGAGAGAGACAGTGGGGCATAGAGGGGGCAGGTAAATGGAGACTTGGCCCTGAGATGGGCTGGGAGACTTTGGCCACGGGGAGAACCACTGTCCCAGTTACCCTTTGCTTCTATAGCACTCTAGTTTCCCAAAGGCCCAGAAGGATGTGCAGGGCAGACATTACTGTGCCCATTTCACAGAGCAGAACTCCCAGGCCTGGTGAAGGGGAGCAGTGTAGTCAATGAAGCCAGGATGAGAACCCAGATTTCTGGCTCCCTGCCCCTTTGTCCCAGCTGCCTGGAGCCAGAGGGGTGTGGTGGAAGGAGTCTGGGCTTGAAAACAGGGTTAAGGCAACTAGTGGGGCTCTTGTGGGGGTGAAATGAGACAATATACATCTGAGTTTTAAAGCGCCATTAAATCAGTAATATCGTCGTTGTGTACCAAAACAGCCAAAGGCAGAACCACAACAGCAAGGGAGAGAGCGAACCCCGCCCACTGGCGAAGGGCCCGCCCCACTCCGCCCTCCCTCCTGCGAAGGACTCATCTCTACCCGGCTCTGCCCACCTGAGAAGGGCCCGCCCCACTCCGCCCGGCCCACCCGTAAGGCCCATCCCTACCCCGCCCGGCTTACCCAGGTCTGCGATGCAGCATTGCAGGTTGCTCTTGACCAGCACGTTACGGCTCTTGAGGTCGCGGTGCGCTATGGCCGGTTTGCCCTGTGTGCCGAAGATTTCCACGTGCAGATGGGCCAGGCCGCAGGCCGCGGACACAGCTAGCTTCAGGGCCAGCTGGGGCTCCAGCGTCTGCCTTTGCAGAAAGTCGTAGAGCGAGCCGTGTTCGTGGTAGTGCGTGATGAGCCACAGCTGCGTGCTCGAGTTGCGGGAGGTCATGTCCGAGGCGATGAAGCCTGTGGACAGAAGGGACGGGTGGCTCAGCCAAGGGACTGGGGATGACGGGGGTTGGACTCATCTGCAGGCCAGGAGGGTGCACTGGGCCTGGGGGCAGGACTGGGGTCGAGGGAACTAGACTGGGTCAGGACAAAGCTGGGGTTGGGATGGAGGCTGTCCTGGCTTAGGTTAGAGACAAAGTTGGAGTCAGAGGTTGGGGGCCAAGGTGGGCTGGGAGTCCTTTAGGGTTAGGTCAGTGTCTGGAGGTCTGTGGACTTGAGGTCTGAGTGCAGGGGGATGAGAGCCCCAGGCCTGACCTAGAACCTCTGCTTGCCTAGGATGTTGTCGTGTCTCAGCAGCACTGTGTTGTAGATCTCTGTCTCCCGGAACCAGGACTGCTCATCCCTGGAGGAGAAGATCTTGACAGCCACGCTCTCACCGTGCCACAGGCCCCGCCACACCTCGCCATAGCGGCCCTTTCCTGTGCCAATGGCCGGAGAGCAGGGAGAGAGTCACACACTGGGCACACAGAGCCCATGGGCACAGAAACCCCTGGAAAAGCCCCCATCTTCATGCTGTGCTGACCCCACCTGCACAACCTCTGACGCTTATATTTAACTTAATTCAGACCCAAACCCAGCTGGCCCTCCACTTCTATCTGCCTCCTGTTCCACCTCGGCTCCCTGCAGAAGGACCTAGTCTGGGCCCATCTCCAACCCATTCCCTGCAGAGCAGAATTCCCATTCTGACCCATTCTGACTCTGCTTGTGCAAGAATTCCCCCCACCCCTCCAGGATCATGGGAGCCCTTGGTCTCCAACCCTGAGCTCGCCCACTGCTCACCTACACACTCCACCAGGGCGACCTGCCGTGCCACTGTCCTCTGCACCAGGAAGGGGAGCCCCGAGCCACTTCCTGTGGTGCAGTCACTGTCCAACAGGTCCTGAGGGTGCCGAGGGGCCTCTGAGAGGGTGTTTCCACCTACTCCAGTCCCCTCCCCCAACCTCAACCTGGGTCCTGCTGCTGTGTCGCTGCATGCACCTCCCTCACCAGCTCCCTGCCCACTCTGATCTCTGCCCCTCACTCACCCAGCTGCCGTCCTCTCTAACCTCTGCCCCTCACTCACCCAGCTGCTGTCCACTCTAACCTCTGCCCCTTACTCACCCAGCTCCTGCCCACTCTGAGTGTCTGGGATCGTGCCTTTCCCGGCTACCCTCTATGATTCTGTGGCTCCTGTCTATCTCACCTCTACCCTGTGTACCAGGTACCCCAGGCCCATACCCTGAGCATGCTGTCCCCCTGCTCGGATGCCTTCAGGATGATGCTGGACTCGCCCAGCTCACTGTGCAGGCCCCGATGCTTCTCCTGCCTCCGCCGGACATGCCACAGGCCTAGGGCACCCAGGGCCACCAGGGCCAGCAAGGCCAGCACAGGGCCCAAGACCAGAGGTAGCTGGCCATCTACTTGAGGCTGCTCCGGAGGGGTTCGGGTGGCTGGGGGAAAGGGACACTGAGGCCCAGCTCCCGGCAAAGCCAGCTTCCCCCACTTTGCCCCTCTGCCAGTCATTTCCCAGAGGCCTGCCTCCCCCACCCTCCTGGCGAGAGCATGAGAGGAAAGCAGGGCAAGGAGGGCAAGGCCCAAGAAGCTGGGGTGGGGTTGCTGGGGCAGCTGGACATACCCTTCAGCACCAGGGACACATTGTAGTTGCAGAGAGGGCTGTAGCAGCAGTAGTGGTTGACGAACTCAGTGGGGCGCCCCCTGCAGAGCTCTTGGTGCAGGTTCCCGCAGCCCCGATGTACCTGGGGGTGCCTGCCCTCCTCCTGCACCAGCACTACTGTGCACCAGGCTCCCTGGCAGGTAGGCCCCCTGCAATGTGGGTTCTCACACGTGCAGGTCACTAGCGGCCCCCGAGAGGGCCTCACAGGGTCACCTGGGAGACATGCTAGCAGCTCATCCATGCTGGGCCCAACTCCCCCAGGCTGAGCCCAACACCCACATCTGTCCCACTGCCCACTCCTTTCTGACCTCTCAAACAAACCCCTCAGTTCTCTTAGTTCCATCCTCAGATTATCCTTCCCCCCAAGCCCACGCTCAGCTGAGAATTTGAGAACCAGGCTTCTACCTCCTCCCTGATCTTAGGACCTTCCCCTCCCAGTTCCCAGGCCCCAGCCCTAGCTCTCCCCTCCGACATCCTCACTCCACCCCTAGATATACGTCCCCACCGTGAAGACTGACAGAGCATCAGCCTTCAGGTTTGGCTAAAGAGGACAGCAAAGGAGGGGTAGGGTTGCTGGAACCTAGTCTACCCGAGCCTCACTCTCCCCCACCCTCTGGCCAAGCTCCTAAGTCCCCCTTCTCCTTAGCTTCTCAAATTCAGCCCCAGTGTGAGCTGAGCTGAGCCCAGATAGCCCTTTCTCCATCCAGGCCCCTGTTCCCTAACTGCTCCCCCCGTACTCACTGTGGGTCAGGCCCAAGGCCATCAGCAGCATCAGAAGACCCCTCCTGGGGGTGCCCAATGCCATGGTCTCTGGAGAGAGGAGCTGGAGAGGAGCACGGTAAGAGCTGTGAAACGTGATCCCCCTCAGCGTTTTCAGCCACTGACCCTGGGTCCCTCCCACCTAAGAGGAAATCACTGAGAGGTTTTTTTTTGGGGGGGGGCAGGGAGGCCTCCTCCCTGTTCTCTGCCTCTGTCTTTGGGGCGGGGCCTGCAGGGGAAGTCCTGGTTCACTTCCCCATGGAAACCATCCTGTCAGGGGTAAAGAGTAGGGAGCCATGTTTAAGTACTCTGGAGCTTGGGAAAGCCTTGCTCTGCACCCCTGTTGCTGAGCCCAGGCTGGAGGCAGGCCAGAGGGCACGGGGCTGGGGTGAAAGGGGTACCTCTTCAGCAGCCCCCCACCCCCTGCCACCACATGATCTGTCATCTGCCTCTGGCCCAGCCTCTCTCCCCTGCCCACCCCTTTCCCAGTGCCCCCCCGCCCCCCCAAGCCCTGGCTGCCTCAAACATAAACAGGCTCTTGTCTTCACTTCCTGCCATTCAGGGTCCCGCCAAGCCGGGAACAGGAATCAAGATTGTTTAGATTGGGGTCTGGATAGAATAGGCAGGAGTCACGCAAAGCAGGGAGTAAGGCAGGCTGGAGCCGCAACAGGGTCTCAGGAGCCACCTGGGGCTGACACCTCTGTGACAGAATTCTAGGAGGACACTTTGTGAATCACAAAGCCCCACTCCTTATTTTAGAGAAGAAGGGATTAAAGCTCAGGCAGGGGAGAGAATTGCCCAAGGTCACGTGGCACTCAGTGGCAGTACCCGGAGTACAAGCCAGATGTCAGACTCCCTGTCCAGTGCTCCTTCCACTGTCTCCCAGTGCGGGCCTCTGAGCCTTCAGGGTCATAGTGACCATACAAACTGTGGCCAGGACCTGCTCCTGCCAGGTGTAAGATGCCCTCTTTGGGCCATTCCTAGCCCCCTTCTCTCCCCTTGCTGTCCTGGGAAAGGGTGGGGTCAGGGCCGATGATGTGGGAGGGGAAGTGAAACACACTTAGACACTGAACATTTGACCTTCCACGGCTGCTGGGGTTGAACTTTTCCAGAAGTTTGGTGGGGAGGGGACTAGTGCTAAGGGGAGTAATTCTGGTCAACAATAGTCTCCAACCCACATCTCAAATCAACTAGTGCTTGAGAAGCCACCCTGCTCTTCCTTTCTCAAAGGTGAGAACAGAAGGCGCAGGCCTAGGCTGCAGCAAGAGGGACTGAGTCGGACAGCAGTGAGGACTTTCTGAATGGTACAGAGTGTGCAGATGCATGTCTGGGGACTGGGTCCCTAGGTGGGGCAGCCAACCTGAGGGAGGGAGGGGAAGTGCCCTCTGGCATGATGTGGTGAGGCTAGTAGGGACAGGGACCCGGCCACACAGGCTGCGGAAGGCACATAGTCTAAAATGGTGCCCGATGAAGCCACATGATGCTGAGGATCTGGAGGCAGGATGGCCCGGGAGCAGGGCTGCCTGGGCCTCTCCGGCTGGTAGAAGTTCTGGCCTTCCTGCCTAGGCTTCCTCTGCCCCAGAGGCCTGGGTCTGGGGGAGGAAACAGAGCCCTGGGCTGCTGCAGCTGTGTCCCCAGTCTCTGCCTGACCTCCTGCCTCCTGGCAGGCAGTGAGGACTCTTGCAAGCACTCTACAGTGGGGCTGATGGCTAGGGATGGAGCGCCGGGCAAGCTGAATCTACCCAGTGAGGTACCGGCAGAAAGCCATCCCTGACAGCCTTTGGTTGCTGAGTAAGCGGGAGAGGAGCATGGGTATGAGGGCATAAGGTGGGAAGGAAAAAGTGGATAACAAAAAAGATAAAATCTGGCATCCTTCTAGGATCTTCTACCCATGCTTCCACGTCTTTGACTACACCCAGACCATCCTCTCACCGACTTTAATAGCACTTCAGAATCAGGTGAAGTGCTTATTTAGAGATACAACTTCCTAGGGGCCTGGGTAGCATATGCAGTTTCCAATCAGCTGCTAACCTAAAGGTTGGAGGTTCAAACTCACCCAGCGGCTCCATAGAAGAAAGGCCTGGCAACCTGCTTCCATAAAGATTACAGCCAAGAAAACCCTATGGAGCAGTTCTCTTCTGTAACACACAGGGTCACCATGAGTTGGGGGCTGATTCAACAGCAGCTAACAACAGAAATGCACCTTCTTTAGTTTCACCCCCACTCCAGATTCTGATTCAGTCCATCTGAGACCAGCAAGGAATATGCATTTTTTTAAAGCTCCCCTGATCAGTAATTCTGATCAAATTGTGTGGGAACCACAGTCTTAGAAATATGTCCTACACTAAACTAAGTCTGGTTCCCAGGATTTCGTTTCTCAGCACAAGGCCCTGCTGGGGAGGTGAGAGTGCCTCCCAGGGAGAGGGGCCTCTCGCTGCCACTCACATGGGCCTCCCACAGCCTGTGTCCACTGTTAATGTCTCAGTGGATGCTAATAAATTGCCCCACTGCTGCTGCCATCAGCTGGGGGAGAAGGGACGGCCAAGGCTAAACACTTAAGTCAGAGATACCAGAGATTCGGTGATGTTATGGAGTGACGCGATTATGAGGACTTTGTGCTATAGACATCGACCTCAAGCCTCCCCTGCACAGGAACAGTGCAGGAAAGGGCCTGGCAGCATTTGGAGAGCCCACCTCTTGCTTGTCTAATCCTGGGAATGTGATGGGGTAAAATTATGACTGTCCAATTTTCAACTGGGCTCAGTATAAGGTTAAGTACAGGAGGGTGCTGAGTCCTGACCAGTCCAAACCCTGAGCTGACCCTGCATGGTTCATCCTGGAATCTGACTCTATCACAAACAGACTCCTGGGCACTGGAGGTGTCCTTTGACTTCTAGGCAAAACTTCATGAACGATCTGCTGACAGAAGCATCACTGTTGTTGGGCAGAAATCACAAATGTGAAACTAATTTCAAACAGCAACTAACCACCGTGAAATACTTAATAATCATAGCTAACTTTCTCTGAGTACTAATGATGGGCTAGGTACCGAATGTTAATGGGGGAAGTAAAAATAGCACGGTAGCAGCGTCTTCTGACCTCCTCATCAAACTTCACAAGGGGGAAGGAGAATCATTATCAGCATAAACAGCCCAAAGCTGATTGCTCTGAGGTTAAGGTCAGACAGACCTCCACCCTCCAGCCTTTTTACCAATTCGGACACCAGCCAACCCTCCCATGGCACTGTACTTCTCTGCTGGGTTCAATAAGTCATTGCAATGGCCACACAGAAGTCACAGACTATACTTATAGTTATGGGGTTTATGAGGGAAGTAACAGAGTACTACTTGGGATCAGGAACGACTCAGAAGTAACAACTCAAGATACAGTTCTTGATCAGGACAGCTTCTTCTCACCCTCTGCTGCTGGGCCCTGCTGGAGGCCTTCTCAGGCAAGTGTTACAACTCTTAGCTCGGTTGGAGCTGTCTCAATGAATCCTCATAACAACCCAATGGGGAAACTGAGGCTGGGGGATGTTAAGTTTCTTGCCCATAGTCACCAAATGTGTCTTGATAAATTTAAATTGCTAATATTAAATCATTCCTTGTTCATTGTTATTCCTTCAGTTGTCTGGTATTAAGCAAGTCTCTTAAAGGAGGAAAAAAGAGTGTGTGGGTCTTGGCGGATGGTTACAAATTGCCCACTGCTGCTGTCACCAGTGTGTGCCCTCATGTGGATTTATGCAGATGCAAAGACAGTGTTGCTGGTCAGAAATCATCTATTTGCTGTAGGA
Source organism: Trichechus manatus latirostris (assembly GCF_000243295.1). NCBI lineage: Eukaryota > Metazoa > Chordata > Mammalia > Sirenia > Trichechidae > Trichechus > Trichechus manatus. Next base: position 3,423,637 of record NW_004444145.1, on the reverse strand, counting down.
TTACTAGTCAAAGTCTGAGCCTCAGGTAGGGAGAGTCAGAGTAGGGGTGTACCTGGAAGGGGGTTATTGTTATTTTCACCCCATCACACCTGAGGGATTGCTAAAACCTGCTCCTATCAGTTGCAGGGGCTCGGCACAGCAGGGACTGTCACAGTGCTGGAGAAGCACTGCATTAAATCTGACCATTCTGCCTAGCTCTGGAGTTCAGTAGGTCTACTCGAATAGCAGAGGACTAGACTGCACTTTTCATATTAGGTTGCCCTTTACAACACACAAAGCACTTTCATCTCCATCATTTCATTAGCTTCTCACAGCAATGTGACGTAGCAGAATAAGCCTGAATTCTTTCTCCCAAGGCACCTCTGGATGGACTCAAGCCTCCAACCTTCAGGTTAGCGGTTGAGTGCATTAACTGTTTGCACCACCTAGGGACTTCAACCACAACTAACAGATCCAAATGTTCCGGGTCTTTGCTGCAAATTCAAGGTCAGATTTGCTGGTGCCTCCAAATGTCTTTTATATAACATTAAATATGCTATCTTATTGAAAAAAGAAAAGAAAAAGCCTGGATTTTAGGTGTCTGGCAGAACGTGGAAGGAGCCCAGTATAGCACCGAGGTCAGAGCGTGGGCTCTGAACCATGTAAACCCAGGTTTGAGTCCTGCCTATACCACTTAGAGTTACGTGATTTGGGCAACTTACTTAGACTTTCTAAAGCTTAGATTTCCCTGTATGTAAAATGATGGGTATATTGTATGTATACTTATTCAGCAGAGCATTAAGCGGTATATAGTAAGTACTTAATAAATGTTACAAAAAGCCCAACCCTACCGCTTGCACCATTCATGGTGCTTTGGACAAGTTATTCCAGTCTGAGTCTGTTTCTTCTTCTGTACATGGGCATAATAACCCTTCTTCTGCTAGGTTGTTGCCAGGATTATATGAAAAATCCTGGAAATTCTCTGGAAGTGTCTACATAGCAAGTATTCAATAAATGGTAGCTATTTTCAACAACCTGATGAGATAGGAGAACAGGTGAGATGAGAGGACAGGCACTAGGACAGATGGGGCAGTGAAGGATCAGACAGGACAGGCCCTGACTGAGCCAGAACTGCCTATAAGTAGAGGTTGAGAGCTACTATCCACTATGCCCCTATCCTATGAGAAGAAAAGGGGGTAGACAGCCATCCCTGGGGTGTGCTGAAAAACACTGGCCTCCAAGGCAGGCTGAAAACCTGGGTCCCTGACTGAAGGGAGACAGGGTTCCGCTTTGGCCTGGGTCCTGATGCAGCGTTGGGGGTGAGGCTTGTGGGATGGATTTAGATTGTGACAGTCTTCAAGTAAGGGCTACAGGGGCTGGTCTGGAAAAGGTGGGTTTCAAGAAAGAGGCTCAACAGCTGGAAGTGGACACTCATTCTCTGACCGACCCAACTGCCTGAGGGGACACAGTGCAGAGCAGAGGAGACTATCAGCTTCAGATCAGGCCAAGTCTGGATTTTACAGAGCTAAAGGCTGGGGTGATGGGAATCTGGATTATACATGTTTAAAGTTCTCAAAGGAGTCCCTGGGTGGTGCAAATGGATAACGCCCTCGGCTGTTAACCCAAAGGTTGGAGGTTCAAGTCCACCCAGAGGCATTTCGGAAGAAAGTCCTCATGATCTACTTCAGAAAAGTCAGCCATTGAAAACCCTGTGGAGGTACATCCTCAACAACAAAAAACAAAGTAAAATTATTCAAAAAAGGAAGGAAGAAAACCCTATGGAGCACATTTACACTCTGACACACATGGGGTCCCCACGAGTCTGAATCTATTCGATGGCAACTATTTTTTTTTTTTGGTTTTTAAGGTTCTCAGAAGTGGGACCGGAATCCTGGAGTTAAGATCACAAAGGTAATAAACGCATTAATTATTTAGAGTAGCTTACAAGAATAGCACATCCCTTACCCCCTGAGCCCTTCTTTACGAGTGAAGCAGGGCAGGAAAACTTCTGCCCATTTTATGGATAAGGAAAGAAGAACAGAGAAGTTAAGTGACTGGCCTCGGTTCATCCCTCAGGAGCCAGACTGCGAAGTCAGGTTATCTGATTCCCAGTCCAGGTTCCGTCCAGCACCCTCCTAGTCTTAGGTGGGTAGTGGGCAGATGTGCTGGGAGAGCTAGGGAGCGGCTTGCGTTCCTGGTGAGCTGGGACCTACCCTATGGCGACCTCTCAGAAGGGGGTCTTTGGGATCCACCCAATGGAAGGGCCCATTCGGGGAGGGGGTCAGGCACCCTCACCCGGCCCCGCCCTGAGGACCTATACTCACCTCTGGGCCTGCGCCGCAGCCGGCGGGGGTAGACGTGCCAGCGGGCGAAGGCCGCCTCTCTCCTAGGCGGCCGGGATCGCGGTCGCACGAAGAGCGCTGGACGGCTGGCCAGAGTCCGGGCGCGGCCCGGGACCGGGCTGGGGCCGGGGAGGGGCTCGCTCGGCGCGGCCGGCGCGGCGGCCTCCCGGGACTGGGAAGGGGGCCGGAGCAAAAATGTTTCTTATTCCAGCGTCTTCCTGCCTGGCCCGGCTCCACCACTCCCTCCTAATAAACCGTTTCCTATTGCCTAGCTCGCTGACGGCCGCCTGCTCGCCCTTCTTCGGGATTGCAGGGCCGACCCCTCCCCCGCGCCGCCCCTGGGACCCCTAGGGCAGCCGCCACAGCTCCAGGATCGCTGCCTGCGCCCCCTCCCAGTGCCTCCCACATCCGCCTCCCTGAGGGGGCGGCCCTTGGACCGGGGCCGCGGGGATCCCGTGGGGTCCAGGCCCGGAGCCGTGGGGGCCTGAGCAGAGACAGGAGGCCTCTGGTGGCCCCGGTAGGGGATGGAGGCGCCCCTCCAGCTCAGAGCCGGGGGATGAGGGAGCGGCCTCAAGTCTGGGCGTCGGGAAGGGGGCACCTAGGCAAGGACACGCGGGGTGGGGGTGGGGGAGAGTTGCCTGTCCTTCCCCGGGCTGTCTGCCGACGAGGCTCAGAGCAGACTTTGAGGCTGGCGGAGTCCAGATGAATTTTCCCTGCGCCCTCTCCCCAACAAGGACTCCCTACTCGGTCAAATCATTTAGCAGCTTCCCTGGGACCCCTTCATCTCCTCCTGTCTCCTCCCTTCATCCGCAGCCTCTACTCGCTTGGCACAGGGGTAAAAGTCCCTGATAGGGCGGCTCTGGTTCAGTGGTGTGGACGGTCTGAGCCTCTCCGGGCGACAGCTCTGGGGCAGGGATGCAAGGGCGGCCAGAATGTAGGGAGGCGCTGAGAGGCGCCTTGGGCGGCCCCCTTTGAGACAGCTCCCCATGCCACTAAATGGAGGTGGAGACCGGAGCTTTTCTCAGAACACTGCTGAGACAGGCGCCAGGGAGGAAAGCAGAATGGCTTCTTCCCCAGGGAGAAACAAACTCTTCCTCTGAGGCCCCTGCACAGGTTCAGAGTTCTGACCTTATTGTCTTGCTCTCCTCCAACCACTGTAAGCACCCTGGAGTCTAGTCTCTTGGTTATCCCTAAAGACTCTGAAGTAAGACTGCCTACTTGGGAATCCAGGCTAGTTGCCTAACTTTAGGCAAGTGACACCTCTTGGTGCCTCAGTCCCCCACCTGCTAAATGGGCTTAACAAACAGTGCCAGCTTCATAGGGCTGTTGTGAGAATGAAGGGAAATGAGGCTTATCTCCGTACACAGCAAAAATACTGGCTGGCTGTGCCTAACGTTGGGTAAACAACAGCAGCAACAAAATACTTTTGGTGGATTGGATTCTGACTCCTGGCCGACCGACGTGTTACCGAGTAGAACTGAGTTCCATAGGGTTTTCTTGGCTGTCATCTTTACGAAAGCAGATCATCAGGCCTTTCTTCCATGGTGCCACTGGGTGAGTTCAAACTGGCAGTCTTTAAGTTAGTAACCGGGCGCAAACCGTTTGCACTGCCCAGGGACCTTTGACACGAGGTTGTTGTTGCTGTTGTCAGTTGCCATCCAGTCCATTCTGATTCATGGCAACTCCATGTGTGCAGAGTACAACCGCTCCATAGGGTTTTCAAGTCTGTGACCTTTTGGAAGCAGATCTTCAGGTCTCTGGGTGGGTTCGAAACGCCAACCTTTAGGCTGCTAGTGAGTGCTTAACTGCCATACCAACCTCAGTAAAAGTGTTTGTTAATTAACTTAATGAATGAAAAGGCTGGAGGCGGGGGGGGGGGGGCTCATAGCCAAGTGAAAAGACTGGAGAATTGGGAGTTGGAGCAGACCTCTAAGGTGTCTTGCTCTCATCTGTAAGTTGGGCCAGGGACCCTCGCCCTTTGGCAGGAATAGAGGCTCGGTGCGATGGCCAAAAGCTCAGACTAGGCATCAATTGTTGACTGACCTCTCTTCCTCTCCCCACCCCCAGCCCTGAAGCTGCTTCACAACTTGTTGTGAGTGTTGTGAATTCCCAGAACTCCGGCACACCCAAATTTCAGCGTCAGGACAGAGCTGTGTCCTGTGGCCAATAGGAAGTACTATGGGATTACGGTATCTGCTCTTTCAGATTATAGCAGCTACTTGGGCACTCGATTAGCTGGAGAACTGGGAGTCTGGCGGCAAGTCCATCTTTCACACCCACTCTCCCCCCTGCCCTGCCATGACTTCTGATAAACCTTTCCCTCCCCCAGCTTATGAATCTCTGTCCTTGGAAGTAGGAGTGGGGGCTTCCCCAAAGGAAGCATTCAGTCTGGGACACACACTGAGGACAGAAACATGGAGATGGACCAGAGAGTGGCTGATGAGAGTCCCTGGGGATGGGAGACTGTTTATTTAGGACTCAGATAAAGTTGAGTAAGGTCTGGGAGGAAGAAGGGAGGGCCGGATGGGAAAGGGCTACTACTCATCAGTGCTGTTGTCTCTCCCACCTTCCCAGAGCACTGAGCCTTCTGAACCCCTGACTGATGCTCTTTGGGGTTTATCTGAGCCACATGCCTTCCAAAGTACACAGAGAACCTGGGGGAGGCATCAGAGGAGGGACACAGAGTTGGAGAAAGTACTGGGGACTCAGCCCAATGAGGAAAGGGAAAAGGAATTACAGACTGTGTCCAAGTCTACAAGAATTAATTACTCAGAGGCACCAGCTGTTCCCCATATTCAGTGAGGCAGAATAAGAGCAAACAGGCCCAAAGGACCAAGATTTAGATTTAGATACGTAGAAGGATTTCCCAGCAGTACGGGAAACAGAGGCCCAGAGATCCTGGGAAGGGTGTGTGGGGTAAAACCTAAAGGACATTCTCATCTATGGAGGCAGGTGACCTGGAGTCCAGCATGAAGACAGGAATGGAGATCTTGGCCTCTCAGGCCCAGCGAGATAGAAGTACTGAGTACAAGCATTGCTCTTGACACCAGGGCAGGGCTGGCTTCATGGGCATACCATACAAACTATGCAGTTTAATGCTCTGCTGCTGCCATCTTGAAATGTATAATAATCTGTGAACAAAGGACTCAGCATTTTTATTTTGCACTGGGCGCCACAAATTATGCAGCTGGTTCTAGCACCAAGGAGATAAGGGGAAAAAGCAAGGGAGGAAAACTAGCTGAGCTTTGCTCCACTTAAATCACAGAGTAGGAGATTGAGATTAGACAATCTAGGGACTTTTCAAACATGACAGATAGGACAGGGTACTCTAGGAGGAAAAACTGTGGGTGTCCTTTAGGGGAGAAGTGGGGCAGATACCTGTAAATGCCATTTATTCAATTATTCAACACACAGGAGGAATTTTCAGTTTTGGGGGCTGGATGGAGGTGGGGTTTTGCCTGGAGGAAGAGGAAGAGGAAATAATCTCTCTAGGTCTCCTCCAGCTCAAGGCAGAAGACTGTGGGGGCCAGGGGCCGGGGATGGTGGGGTCTAGGTTCCAAGCCTGGATCACCTCTCTGGGCTTCCGTTTCCTCCTCTGTACACTGAGGGGTTTAGAGCAGATAATTCCAAGGTCCTTCCCAGCCTTGTATGATCTTCTTTAGCTCTAAGGTTCAGGAAACTACCTGGTTCCTAGCCCGCCACTGCAACTCAAGCAACAAAGGCAGTTTGGCTGGTGCCATGCTTTGGGGAGGGGGAGGGCATGGGGGTAGTCAGGGTTCTGCCCAGCACTCAGGAAGAGACTGGCAGACAGAGGCCAGATTCCCAGACTTTAAGCTGCCAAGTCATCTTCCTCTTCCTCTCCAGCTCCTCCAGCATCTTCCTTAGGTGGGTTGGTCCACTCCTTGTCCACTGCCAAGCCCTCAGGATGATTCATCTAAGGATGGAATCTCTTGAGGAAGGGATGGCATGTCAGGACAGAAGTCTCATGATTAGATGGCGTCCACATGATGCCACAGCAGGTGAGTTGGCACGGAAATGGGCTCTGTGGAGAAACTACTCCACGGTTGTCTCCTCCCTGCCAGCCCTGCAACCTCTGGGTTGCCCCTCCCAGAGGCTCTAACTCTCGCCTACCAAACCCTGGGCTTGCCACTGGAGGTAGAGGAAAGTTAGTGGAAAGACCCCAAGCTTGGAGTTAGAATACCTCTGTGTTAGCTTCCATTTCCATACCTGTAAGGAACAAGTTGCCATCAAGTTGCAACTCATGGCAAACACATGTGTGTCAGAGTAAAACTGTGCTCCACAGGGTGTTCAATGGCTGATTTTTCAGAAGTAGATTGCCAGCCCTTTCTTCTGAGGTGCCTCGGGGTGGACACAAACCTCCAACCTTTCAGGTAGCAGGCGAGCGTGTTCATAATTCCTTCTCTACCACATTCTCAGACTAAAAGCAAAATATATGTGAAAATCCTTTATGAGCTGTAAAACCTACACAAATAGTTGGTTTGTTTTGAGGGAGGGAGCCAGAGCTGTGGGGTAGGAGGCAGAGCACTGAAACAGGGGTCAGCAGACCTGAGGTTTGTCTGTGTGACCGTGGGCCTCAATTTCTTTACCTGTTCAAAGACGAGTAATAAATATTGCCTGTTCTACTAAGAGCTATATGTCTTAGTTATCTAGTGCTGCTATACCACTGGAATACCACAAGTGGATAGCTTTAAGAAACAGAAATTTATTTTCTCACAGTTTAGGAGGCTAAAAGTCTGAATTCAGAGCGCCGGCTCAAGGGGAAGCCTTTCTCTGTCTGTTGGCTCTGGAGGAAAGTCCTTCTCTCTTCAGCTTTTGCTTCCTCGTTCCTTGCAGATCTCCATGTGTCTTGGCATCTATTTTACCCCATCTCTGTCTCTGCTTGCTTGTTTCATCTCTCTTTTTGTATCTCAGAAGAGATTGACTCAAATTACACTCTACACTAATCCTTCCTCATTAACATAACAAAGACAACCCAGTCCCAAATGGGGTTATAACCACAGTCATAGAGGTTAGGGTTTACTACATGTATTTTGGGGGGACATAATTCAATCCATAACACTATCTGAGGGGTTATTATAAAGGTGAAATGTATGGCTACTGGAGAAAACTTTGAAGTATGAGGCAGCCATTTCAAAAAAAATTAAAGAAATCTTGAATAAGCATGGGGTGAAATAAATACAGTAGTCCCTCCTTATTCATGGGAGATATGTTCCAAGACTCCCGTGGATGCCTGAAACCGAGAATAGTGGTGGAACCCTATGTACTATGTTTTGACCTATACATACATACCTATGATAAAATTTAATTTATAAATTAGGCACAGTAAGAGATTAATAACAATAACTAATAATAAAATAGAACAATTATAACAAAATAGTGTAATAAAAGTTATGTGAATGTGGTCCTGGGGCGGGGTGTGGGGGGACGGAGCCGGAAGGCGCGAGATTTCATCACGCTGCTCATTTAACATTTTCAGACTGCAGTTGACCTCGGGTAACTGAAACCTTGGAAAGCGAAGAGTTTAGAGCGAGAAGCAACTGTACCTACCCCCGGACCCTCTTGCTGAGGGCAACCCCATTCTCAAAGTTTGTTTTTAGTTCTTCTGGTATTTACTTCAATAACTCGGAATAATATATTTACGCTACTATCTCTAGATTTAAAAGCTTCAGGCATTATTTAAGAGTGCCAGGATTTAGGTCATTCAGATTCTCTCCCTCCTAATTATTGATCATCATATTATTTTGTAATTTTAAATAATATACTCAAACCTTTTGTTCCTGTTCTTTCTGCATTCACTAATTAAGGGTAGTGGAACCCTGACCCTTCCCTAGAGCTGCAATTTGGATGCAATAAAGGATCCCCCCATCTAGTGGATTCCGACTCACAGCCACCCTATACAGGGTAGGACAGCCCTATAGGGTTTCCAAGGCTGTAATCTTTACGGAAGCAGACTGCCACATCTGTCTCAGTCATCTAGTGCTCTAACTGAGATACCACGAGTGGATGAATTTAGCAAAGAGAAATTTATTCTCTCACAGTCCAGTAGGCCACAAGTCCAAATTCACGGCATCAGCTCCAGGGGAATGCTTTCTCCGTTGGCTCTGGAGGAAGGTCTGTGCCATCAATCTTCCTTTGGTCTGCGCAGGAACCTCAGGTCCAAAGGACACGCTCTGCTCCCGGCACTGCTTTCTTGGTGGTATGAGGTTCCCCTGTGCCTCTGCTCACTTCTCTCTTTTATATCTCAAAAGAGATTGCATTAAGACACTAATCTTGTCAACCTCGTCAGTATAACCTCATCACAGTGATAGAATTTACAACACATGAGATCACATATAATCTCATCATAGTGGTAGAGTTTACAACACATAAGGAAATCATATCAGATAACACAATCATACAATACTAGGAACCATGACCTAGCCAAGTTGCTACACACATTTTTTGGGGGACACAATTCAATCCATGACATCCCACCCTTTGGCGCACAAAAATCACATCCTTGCAACATGCAAAACATATTCATCTCATCATATCACAGCAAAAGTCTTAACTCCAAGTCCAAAATCCAAGAATTCCTCTTCATCTGTGAAATCTGGAATACAAGTTATCTGCTTCCAAAGGCACAGTGGCAGAACAGCCCAAGCTAGACATTTCCATTACAAATGGGAGAAACTGCAGGGGAAGAAGGGATAACAGGCACCAAGCAAGTCAGCAGAACACATTACAATAGGCCCTCAAGGCTTTGAAAATAATATTCTGTTCTCTGAGACAACTTACACAATAGCCCTGCCCTCCAGACTCTAGGTATTGGCCACAGTCTCCGGATTCTGAGTGGAGGCCCCTCAGCCCTGGGCTTCAGCTCCACCTTCCAGGCCCACTGGGATGGCAACTCTGCTCCCTCGGCTTTAGGTGTACCATTCTCCTAGTCCTTTGGAGTTACAACTCCACCCTTAGAAACACCAGAGGCCATGGCTCCACCCTTTGAAACCCTTGAGGTCATGACCATACCTTTTGAGACTGAGGCAGCTTGGCTTCTTGTGTTCCTTGCCTCTTCAGCTTCTGCTTTCTGTGGCCTCCCTCACGCCCGCATTTGCCCTGCTGGGGCAAGTGTTCCAAAGCTCGGTAGCTCCACCGATAAGTGCCCGAAGGCACCCCACTCCACCAGGAAGCGTCCGGTACACAGGCAGTCAGCTATCTCGCTCTGTGGGTCAGCTCCAGCACCCTCTCGGGCTGGTCTCCTGGTTCTCTTGCTGCTGGTTCTCTGTCGCTGCCCCTTCTGTGCTGCTGCAGGTTCTCTGCCGCTGCTGGTCCTCTGCCGCTGCCACACCTCTATCCATTCACAGTTTCAAAACCACTTCCCCATTTTAGGTATCTGTTAGAGCAGCACTCCACTCCCGGTACCAAATTCTGTCTCAGTCATCTAGTGCTCTAACTGAGATACCACGAGTGGATGGATTTAGCAAAGAGAAGTTTATTCTCTCACAGTCCAGTGGGATACAAGTCCAAATTCAGGGCATCAGCTCCAGGGGAATGCTTTCTCCCTTGGCTCTGGAGGAAGGTCTGTGCCATCAATCTTCCTTTGGTCTGGGAGCTTCTCTGTGCAACCTCAGGTCCAAAGGACACGCTCTGCTCCCGGCACTGCTTTCTTGGTGGTATGAGGTTCCCCTGTGCCTCTGCTCACTTCTCTCTTTTATATCTCAAAAGAGATTGCATTAAGACACTAATCTTGTCAACCTCATCAGTATAACCTCATCACAGTGATAGAATTTACAACACATAAGGAAATCACATCAGATAACACAATCATACAATACCAGGAATCATGACCTAGCCAAGTTGCTACACACATTTTTTGGGGGACACAATTCAATCCATGACAACATCTTTCTCCAGTGGAGCGGCTCATGGTTTCAACCACCAACCTTATGGTTAACAGCCAAGTGCTTTAATCACAGTACCAGCATTGTTCCCTTGGTACCAAAAAAAAAAAAAGAAAGAGACCAAACCCAATACAGTCCAGTCAATTGTGACTTAGCAACCCTATAGGACAGGGCAGAACTGCCGCATAGGGTTTCCAAGGAGCAACCAGTGGGTTTGAACTGCTGACCTTTTGGTTAGCAGCAGAACACTTAACTACTAGGCCACTAGGGCTCTGCAAGAAGTATCATACAACTAAGGCAGGTAACAATGTTGTTTGCAGTGTTCGGTTGAAATTCATGACAGTTAAGATGGCTTGGGGGCCTTGTTGAGCGTTTTGGATTGGACAGAAATTCCTAGAGGCAATAAGACTTTCTCGCACTCTAAAGTGAAATAGGGCCTGAGTTTGCTTGGGCTAGGAGGGGCAGAGTTGGCTGGGAGGTGGATAAGGGCCTGGCAGGCTCTCGCATGGTACTAAGGGGACCCTTGCTGGCCCAGGGAGAGAGTCTGAGGGATTAAGGTGACCATCCCCACTGGGAAGGGCTTGATATTTGAACAAGGAGGGGTTGCTCAGTATGTGAGAGTAGGTATTGCCCTGGCTGGGAAAGCAAGTGTTTGAAAGAGGGGGCTGAATGGCTGGGGGAGGCCAGAGGCCAGCGGAATTTCCTTCAGCTCCAGCCACTGGGGTGGGTGGGACCGGATTGCTCACACTAGACACAGGAATCTGCCTTTGTTTCCAGCTGGAGGGGAAATGCCACAAATCCTGCCCCTTTCCCACCCCTCCGGCATCCGTGCCCAGGCTCTGCCCTTCCCAGCACCACAGGGCCTGTAACTGATGGTCCTCAGGCCAGCTCTTGCATCTGGGACTGCCCTCATCTGCAGCCCCTGCCCCTTATTCTTTCAGTGCAGATCACTGGCACAGATGTAGGAAATGGGGGCCGAGGGCTATCCAAGCTGATCAGGAGTAAATAGCCATGAAGCAGAAATTGGGTGATGAGAGTGATGGATGCAAAGTGTTGATGGGCAAAAGGGATGGGAGGAGGTCTGCTGGCTAGGAACCCGGGGGCCTGGGGCGGGGGGGCTGTCCTTATCTTTTCCTTTGTCAGTGAGTCTGTACATCTGTGTACCTGTGTGGCAGGTGTTTATGTGTGTTTGAATCTCTGTGTGTGACATCTCTGTGTGCAGCTGGAAGTTTGCGTGTCCTGTGCCTGTGAGGCTGAAGGTCCCCGTTGGACCCTGGGTGACTGCGTGTCTGCACGTGACATGGCTTATGTGTGACTGTGTGGTCGAGGTTTCAGAGTCCCTCTGACCATCTGGATCAGCATCTGCAGAACTCAGGAGTTTGGGGAAGGGGGTTGAGGGAGGCCCAGGTCCTGTCCTCAAGTTGTCCCTTTAACCTGGTGTCTTCCTTAACTGTGAAAAGCCATGGTCCCTCTGAAGGAAAGGAGAGAAGTGAGCAGGTCTAAACTTTGCCATGAACCTGGCCCGGTGGGATTCTTAGTGCAGCCAGGTGAGACCTGACAGAAAAATAGTCCTGAGAGGTGAGTGGGAAGCATGAAACAGGGGTGCTGTTGGCCTGGTGGTTGGTGCAATGGACCAACCATTTGGAAAGTTTGCCTGCTGGAGAGGAGGAGGGAATCCTGTCCAGGCTCCTCACAGACCAGTGAGTCCCCACCTGTCCTTGTGATCTCCCCACATACATGTACTCCCTTGCCTCCTCCTAACTCAGCAGGGGCTTCCTGGGGTGATTCTGACTCAAAGCAACCCTCTAGTGACCCTGGGGCATGCCCTGGAATAAGCGGGGGTGCTGTACCACCTGAAGCAGCCCTGAGAGGGGAAGGGAGATGATAAAGGCCCCTCTGAGCATCCCAGAACTTGGTGGAGCCTGAACTCAGTTATTTCCTACATACATTTATTGAGGTTTATATGTGCCAGAAGCCCTGGTGGCACAGAGGTTAACAGCTATGGCTGCTAACCAAAAGGTCAGCAGTTCGAATCCACCAGGCACTCCTTGGAAACTCTATGGGGCAGTTCTACTCTGTCCTATAGAGTCTCTAAGAGTTGGAATCAACTCAATGGAAATGGTTTTTTTTTTTTTTTTTTTTTGGTATATGTGCCAGGTGCCAAGCCAGGGGCTTGGGATATAGACACAGTCTCTGCCTACACAGAGTGAGGGGAGAATTCCTCAGGAGTCCTTTCTGGTAACTTAATGAGCCTGGATGACATTCCACTGTGCATCAGGACAGCCAACCATGTGGTCTCATCTGCAGAAGCCCCAGTCTAACAGGGTGGGGGGTAGACACACACACGGGGACCAGGTTGGTGGTCATCCTTGCTGTGGTGATGGGGGCGGGCTGGGAGTGTGTCTGGGGTGAGGGATGAAGAGCTGTGCGGGAGCTGATCTGGGGTAGGCATGTGTTTTCATCTCAGGGGCCACAAGAATAATATCCCAGAATCACAGAGGAGAACACGGGGTCTCAAGGACACATCTACTGACCAAGCTGCACCCTTGGCCATCTGTTCGTCTACTGCTGCTCAGGCACAACAGACTGCTGTTTACTGGGTGCTGACCGTGGGCAAGGCAGGCCTCGCAGCCACCCTGAGAAGTAGTTATTATATATTATCACCACTTGATGTTACAAATGAAGAGGCTGAGGCTGGGAGAGGTCCCTGATCACCTAGAAAAGGGGCGGGACCAGGTTTTAAACCTAGGTCTGTTGGACTCTAAAGTGAGGTAGCAGGGCGGCTTTGTTATGGGCCGCGTTCTGCACAACCAAGGGCCTTGCCGTGGGTTTCTTGGCCTCTGCTGACAGTAACCTCAGTTTGGAAGCCTCAGGAGCTTCTGAGCTGGGTGCAGGGAAGCTGGGATGTCAGTGGGGAGGCTGACCGTGGCAGGCACAGACAGAGTAGCAGGGCCCTAGGGAGGCCTCTCTCCCCTCCAACTAGCCTGAATGGCCTTCGGGAGGAGGAGGGAAGGCTACAGTCAGGAGCCGTTAGAGGATTAGGGAGAAATTGCTTGACCTGGGAGGAGGAATTGCTGGAGATGACACTCGCTGCTCCTGGAGATGACCAGGCATGGAGGCGGGTCTTCTCCAAGGCGGAGAGGCTCCCCCTGCTGGAAATATTCTCCAACCAGAGGCCGAGGAGTTAACTGCCCATTCATCCTCCCTAGCCCAGATCCACCCCAGCCTGAACAGGGGCATGGGGAAAAGAACCACAGAGGGCTAGTTCTTTGACCTTGAAGATGCCGTGGTCACTCTTGGGTCCTTGTAGAACTCAAACAGGTTGGAGGTGGAAGAGAGAGGCTCAGAGAACAAGGGAGACCCCAGCTGTGGGCAGAGGTATGTGCTGCAGCAGAAAGAACACAGGCTTTGGTCTCACAGACCTGGGCTCCAAACTCCACTTTGCCACTTACCTGCTGGTGACCTTGCGCAAATCACTTAACCTTCATAGACTCAGTTTCCTCAGCTGTAAAATGGGAATATTGTGGGGATTAAAGAAGCTAATAATGAGGCCAGGCACAGTGCTAAGGGCTGCATTATCTTACTTAATTCTCACAACCTGACCTGAAACCCGTTGCCTTCGAGTTGATTCCAATTCATAGTAACCTTATAGGACGGAGTGGAACTGCCCCCTAGGGTTTCCAAGGAGTGGCTGGTGGATTTGAACTGCTGACCTTTTGGTTAGCAGCCAAGCTCTTAACCACTGTGCCACGAGGGCGCCAATTCTCAGAACAGCCCTATGAAAAACAAGCTGTTATTACCTCTCCTCTACACATGAGAAATTCAAGGCTCAGAAAGGTTAATTAACTTGCCCAAGGTCGTCACAGGTCAACTCCCAGGCCCAAACAGGTAGCCACCATGCTGTACTGAGCCTGTAGATGAAGTTTGCGGGGCCTAATGCCAGGCTGGTTTCATGTGTTTTGATTTCCTCAGTGGGTAGGGAGGAAAGAACTCTGGCTCCATCCCTGAGGCTCTGAAGCAGCTCAGTCAAACTAGTTCTCCAGGGCCCTTCAGTAATACCTCACCTCTTGACAGCACTTTATAGTTTACAGAGCCATTTCACCCATATTATCTAATGGATCCTCCCATTAACCCTGTTTTTCCCATTCAACAGATGAGAAAACTGAGGCAAGAGAAACTTAAGTGCCTTATTCAGGATCATTCAGGTAGGAAATGGCAAAGTTAGCCTTGAACCCGTTTCACTCTACCACAGTTGCCTTCAGAGTCCTCAGGGATAAATTACACAATATTTAACCCTATTAGTCATTTTCACCTCACAGTGTGTGTGTGTTCTCCTATTCAAAGAGCAGATTTATTCTTTAAAAAATAGATATATTTGAATAAAAAATTAAATCACCTATGCAGAAGAATTCCAAATAATTTATGTAGATACTCCACCCTTAAGGAGGTGAAGCGTAACTTCCCACTCCTTAAATGCAGGCTTTGTATACTGACTTCTTTCCAATGAATACAGTATTAAAAGGGGGAAAAAAAGAGCAACTTTACAGTGGAGAAGTCTGACAGACACTACCTCAGTCAGATCAAAGTCAGCCTCAAAAATCAAACCATGTTGATAGTAGGTGTTCTTGATATGATGTGAGGGAAACGGCATTTTACCTCTGTAGTTTTCCTCCCCAAAACCCATAACCCCAGTGTAAACATGAGAAAAACATCAGATAAATCCCAGCTGGGGACATTCTACAAATATCTGACCCATCCTCCTTAACACTGTCAAGGTCATCAAAAACAAGGAAAGTCTGAGAAACTGTCACAGCCAAGAGGAGCCTAAAGAGACTTGAGAACTAACTTGTAATGTGTATCCTGGATGGGCTCCTGGGACAGAAAAAGAAGGTAGGATAAAAACTAAAGAAATCTGAATTTAAAAAAAAAATTTTTTTTTGCTTGGTTAATAGTAATGTATTAAAATTGCTTCATTAGTTGCAACAGATGTATTATACTAATATAAGATGTTTTTAATGGGGAAACTGGGTATGGGGTATATGAGAACTCTGTACTATCTTCACGAGTTTTCTGTAAATATAGAATTGTTCTAAAAAATAAAATTTATTTTTTTTAAAGTCAAAAGGTTCAAAAAGATACTCAGTAAAAAGTCTCCATCTCACCGTTGTAAGTCAGCCGCTCGGTCCTCTTCGTCAGACAAAACTGCTGTGTTTCTTTCCAGGGATATTCCATTGAAGCCATATGCTTAGTGTTAAGAGCCTGGACTTCACAACCGAATGGCTGCATCTCTATTTTGATCTCTGCCGCTTGCTAGCTGTGTGACCCTGGGCAATTCCTCAACCTCTCTGTGTCTCATGTCCTCAGAGATAAAATCCTCATACAATTATTAGGAGGGTTAAATGTTCTTAATATATACAATAAGCATCTTATAAGTGGTTGCTATTATTATTATGATTATGTGTTAAGAAAAAAATCTCCAAACCTTGTAAATAAGGCAAAAATAGTTATCACTGGCTAATAATCCTGCCCATGGGTCATCTAGGGGACAGTAGAATACTATTGATTGATTAGGGCCCAGACTCCATAAAGTTAAGACATGAATTTGTGTAAGACTGATAAATTGCAAATTATTTTTGTCTGGTAGAAAAAGAAACAATTATGATTTTATCGCTGGGTAGGAATTAACTTTTTTGCATCTAATTTTGCAATCTTATTCTAGCATTCCTTTCTCCACTGTCTGTAAACAACAATTTTCCATTTCTTCCTCTGATCCCTCTTGCTGGTTCCTTCATTAAGTAGTTAAATCAATCTAGGCACTCACTCTATATTTGTATTAGTCATGTTTTATCTTTTTGAAAATTATACTTTGACAAATAGTAGCATGCCACACACACTGTTCCACCCTTTGGTTATTTTCACTTAATACGTCTTAAAGACAGTTTCGTATCAGAACATAAAGAGCCTCCTTAATCAATCCAACCAGGCCCCTCTTGATGGACACTTAGGTTGTTTCACCCCTTTACTATTGTAAGCAATGCTGCAATGAATAACCAGGTTTGTCTAGGCAGGGGTGGTTGGGAAGGCAGAAGGATGCTCTAGAAAGGACAGGAAGCTAAGGGAAGGGGCCTGAGAACCTGCTCCCAGCCCGGCCTAGCCCATCTTCCCCAGGCTCTGTGCACACCTAGCCTCCTCCTGCTGCCTCCTCCTCTCCATCCTGAGCTCCTGGTAGCGCCAAACAGGAAGGGCCAGTCTGCAATGCCCTCCAGGTTTGGGTTCCTGCTTGCGCTGGCTGAAGCTCCAGGGTGCCTTGGAGAGGAGGATCCTGGGGGCTTGGGGCCTAGGGCTGCTACTATCCCTGGGCCATAGCCACTGAGGGCACAGGCTCAATATGCCCTGAGGGCTCTGGTAGGGGACGAGGACCTGGGGACTAGGGACTACTGGGGAGGACTGGGGGGCCAGGGGAGGGGGCGGGGCAGTGCCCAGCAGCTCTGGCACGGACACACTTCGGGTGCCCAGTGCAGGTGGGCAGTCAGGGCACAGGGTGTGGCAGGCAGTGGTGAGGAAGGGACTGGCCAGGCTGGTTGTGATGGTCACAAGGTGGTCCAGGACACCCCCCTCCTGGGGAGACTGAGGGAAGGGGAGACTCAAGGTGGCCTGCAGTCGCTCTAGCAGAGATGGGGCAGTCTGGGCCTGGGCCACTAGTCCTGCCAAGGCTGGCCACTCAGGCTGGTAATGCTGGCTGAGCTGCTCGACTCGGGGCCTCCCCAGGAGCTGCCGGATCCTCTGCACTGTGCTGAAGCTGTCGGTCAGCACCGCCAACTCCAGGGCTGTCTTGCCCCGAGCAGGGTCCACAGCTGTCAGGTCAGCACCTGGGAGGGGGCACAGGAGTGGCACAGGGTGGGACAGGGATTGGTGATGTGTGGACAGATTCTTTAGCAGCAGGACTTAGTTGGGTTAGATTCACAACCATAGAGTCCCACTCCGTTGAAGCTGGAATCCAGGAGGCCAGCACAGCAACCTCTTATTTAAGGGGTGAAGAAACTGAAGCCCATAGAGGGAAAAAGACTTCAGAGAGATCCTTTGGGGGGGGATTCTAAACAGGGAGCAGAGTAGGTGCCTCCTGAATCCAAAGAAATGACCTGAGGGGTGGTGTGAGGGTTGCCTGCGACTTGGGGGAGGCCCAGTTTGCGCCCCCTGGGGCAGGTGGAGGGTTTCTGCGGGTTCCCTTTCCTTGTTCTCTTCATCACCATACCCCTCTAATCCTGAGGGGAGGGGGTGGGCACTCTGAGCCAAAGGAGAGGGGGCGGAGCTCCTCTCTTCTCACCCAGACCCAGTCTGGTGGGGTGGGGAAGGGAAAAGCTGGAGGCAGGGGTCCCCCAGAATGAACAGCAGAGGGTGGCCCCACCTTAGGGAATAATGAGGGCCTACAACTCCATGGATAGTGTGTACCTTGTCCCAGAACTCCACGAGGTCACACGCCTCAATTACACATCACTGTGTTTCCTGGAGCCCTGACTTGTCAGAGCTAGAAGTCACCCCCGAGAAGGCCAACGTCCTTATGACATTGGTAAGGCCCAGTGAAGAAGCCATCTGCCTGGGGTCACTGTTAGTGGCAGGACCAGGATTAGGACTCAAGAGTCTGGATCCAGATAGCAACCCTTTTTGTTTTAGGTTTCCCAGCTGGTCAAGGTTATCCTCCCAAGCTTTCCTTTCTGGGACTGCCATTTGCTGGACTTTGTTGATTGTGGGAAGCCCAAAGCACACTCCCCACCTCCAGGAAGTCTGCCTAGATTGTCACCTGATCCTCCATCTCCTCCTCTTGCCTCTCTGCAACTATGACAGTTGACCTAGTATCCAGGGGAGGGACTGGAGGTCACACATCCCAGTCCAGGCCCCACGCACCTGCCATGAGGAGGGCAGCCACGCACTCGGTGCGGTCCCGCATGGCGGCCTTCATCAGAGCCGTGAGCCCTCGCTGGTCCCGGCGCTCCAGGTCCAGGCCCGCATAGTAGTTGAGCAGGAGACTCACCAGGGGCACATGGCCTGCAGGGCACCAAGGGTGGGTCATGACTCCCCTGGAAAACGGGGTGGTGAAGCCCCAAACTCACCTTCCACCAACCACGGCAGAGCCTGGGGTCAAAGAGAGTCATGCAAAGGGCATGAGACTGTGGCCCTGGCTGGGTGGGGGTGGCGGGGGTCAGCAGCCTCATACCTGCTTGGACAGCCAGCATGAGGGCCGTGTCCCCTTCTTTGTCCTGCTGGTTCACATCGAGGAAAGGGCAGTGGCTGAGCAGGGCCACAACACTCCTGAAGCCACGGTAGCAGGCGACCATGAGGCCTGTCTGGGGGAGGGGGAAGCTCAGCCCCTGGGCTTGCTCCTGGGGCCCCCTGTGCTCTCCAAGCCCACATCCATTCCAGCCCCTGTGAAGACCCACCCTCACCCATTCCCTTCCCCAGAGCACCCAGCAATGGGTGTTGACCCTGGAACTCTCCCAGGGAGTCAGATCAGGATGGTGTAATGGAACACAGAGCTGCCCCCAGCCATCCTGGGAAACACTGGGGATATCTCACCCTCCCATTGCCGTCCACCTGGGTGGCCTCCTCTGGGGAGACCCCACCATCCAGCAAGGCTTGGAGCTGGGCAGGGTCATTACGGGCACAGGCCCAGTACAGGGCCCCCAGCCTGCAGCCTGGCGCAGGGGTTTCATTGCTGATGCAGGATAATGCCTCAGACACTGCCAGCCCTCCCTCCTGCAAGGGCTGATCTTCCTCTTCCAGCCTGGGAAGAAGGCTTGTGTCTCCTCTTCAAGCTGCTGACATCTGTAATACAGAATAAAGGGAAGAGTGTCTCCCTGGGGCCCAGGGAGAGGATCTGACAGCTGCCAATAGCCCAGCCCTTCCACAGGAGCCCTGGTGGCGCAGTGGTTAAGCGCTTGGCCGCTAAATGAAAAGTCGGCATTTCAAACCCACCAGCTGCTCTGCGGGAGAAAGATGTGGCAGTCTGCTTCTGTGAAGATTTACAGCCTTGAAAATCCAATGGGGCAGTTCTACTCTGCCCATAGGGTCACTATGAGTCGGAATCGACTCCACTGCAATGGGTTTGAGTTTTTTTGGTTTGGGGCCCAGGGATAGCCTTTTCCTGGTGGGGTGTCTCTCCCCATCCACCACAAGAGAGGACAAGCTGTCGGAGGAGACTTAAGAGGGCAGGGTCAGTCCACTCCGTAAATCAGGAGCCCAAGGAGATTCAAAGAGTTCCTTGTCTTCTCTTCCCCAGTGGACCTTACCTGGGGCCTGGAGGGTCCCTATGAGGCACTCCTTGCTGGGCCACAGCCTGGTCCCCCAGCACCCCCCAGGCCCCTTGGAGCACACTCACCTGGTGTCTGGAGTGGCCTGAGTGGACTACCCCTCCCAGGAAGAACGCAGGTACCAGATGGTGGAGAGCTGCCTCAAACACCTCTGAGCTGAGCTGGATCAAGCCAGGATAGAAAGGGATTGGGGGGCCAGGTGGGGGCGGTGCCCTCCTCTCTGGAGCTGACCAAGACCTGCCAAGATCCTGCCCAGAGTGGGCCATGTCAGGGCAGCTCCTCCCTCCCAGGGTGGCTTGGAAAAGATTTTCCTCTCCCCTAATGTGCTCGCGGCCAGCCTTCTTGAGAGACTAGCGGCACGCAGAAACAGGCCCTTAGAAGACGGAAGGGTTATAGATAGGGTCTCTGCACCCAGCACCAAGAGCCTGGAGTCTTCTCCCTCTTTGGTGGAGCAGGGCTTGGTGAGGGTGTGTGTGGTGGTGGAGAGGGTTCGAGAGAGCAGATACCTCACTGAATAGAACTGAGACTCTCAGGACTGTGGGTGAGGGGCTTCCTTTTTTTTGTTTGTTTTTTACATTCTGGGAAATTAAAACATAAAGAATTGCCAAATTAGGTGTACAGATATTATATATATTAAATTTAATGGAATTTTTGGCCTCAGATGTAGAGAACTGAACCAATCATACCACCCCCTCCCCTGTATGACTCCCACCATCAGACTATACAAGACCTCTCTTGTTTTATTTTTCTTTATTTATTCTCTTTCATCCCTGATCCCCACACCCCATTCTCCTTTTCTCTTCCTTTACCAGCTGGCACCTATATGTCCTCAAAAATGTACAACTTCATTGAGAAATGTAGTGTTCATTTGTGTATGTGTTTTTAGCTTGTTAGCCACTGTCAAGTAGCCCCTGACTCAGGGCAACCCCATAGACAACCAGTGTTAGTCAGAAACTTGTTAATCATCATAACAACATACAAGCCTCCACAGATGAGTGGTGGCTGTGCATGAGGTGCATCGGCTGGGAATCAAACTCAGGTCTCCCACATGGAAGACAGGAATTCTACCACTGAACCACCATTGCTTACATCTTATGAATTGTGCTATAGAGCTTATTCTATTTGCTTTTTCACTCAACACTGTGTCGCTTCACGTACATTCTATCAGTTAGGAGTGCATAAGCGAACGCTGACCCTCATGGTGTGGTGGTTACTATGGACTGGCTGCTCAACCTCAATCCCAAACTGCAGAAGCTGGAAAGCTAAAGTACATTTCCCAGATTCCCTTCAGCTGGGAATCTGTAATTTAGGTTCAGCCAAACAGATGTTCTTATGTAAGACATAAATTTGAACAAAGTTAACTCTCATGGAACATCCGTTTTGCTGTCACAGATCATGACAAAAGCAGTGGGGCTCTGTGGTGCGCAGCTGTCTGATTCATCAGCTTCCCGTAGTAGTGACTGTTGTTTTCTCAATCACAAGCAGAGGTCATGTGATTCTCAAAGCTGGGAGTTGTTCGTGGACCTAGAGCCTACTTCTCCATCTCTTTCTGTTTAAATTAGTCGGAATTTGTTTCCGTTGTCTGCAATTGAACCCTAACTGATTCGAGGGGCTTATTTTTCACATAAGTTAAGAAGGTGGTGTTGGTTCAACAACTTGATGCCAGGGCCTTCTCGGCAAGGCTCTTGACTTTTCCTCATGGTTACAAGATGGCTGCTGTACCTCCAACCATCACACCCATTTTCCAGGAAGAAGGGAGAAGAAAGAGATAAAAAGGTGTGCCCTGCATTTTTGGTCAAGAAATTAAAGATTTTCTTTGAAGTCCAACTCATCAGACTTCTGTTTTCATTTCATTGGCCAGAAATGTGTTACATGGTCACACCTAGCTGAAATGTGACTAGAGAGAAGGAGAGCTGTGGATAGGGATTGTGTCAGTTAGTCACCTATGTCTGGCCCATAGTCTCGTGCATTTTTTCTAACTGCTGCATAGAATTCCATAGTGCATCCACCACATTTTACTTATCCATTCTCCCAGGGATGGTCACCTAGGTTGCTCCCAACTTCCTTTCCCTACATCCTTATACATATCTGCTTGGACCTAAGAGGGCATCTCTGAGATTACTGGGTCAAAAGGCACATACATGCTTAGTGATTAGGAGCTGTCAGATCGCTCTCTATTTTGCACTGTACCCAGCTGCTGTGGGTAAGAGTTTCCCTACATCCTTGCCAACGCTTGTGATTATTCAGCCTTCTAATTTTTGCCAATCTGGTGGTACTATCAAGTGATATCATTATTTCGCAGTGGATTCTTCTGATGACCAACAAGGTGAGCATTCTTCCAAGTATCTGATAGTCATTCTTGTTCCCCCTTCTGTGAACTGCCTGTTTGTAGCCTCTGCCCAAGGTCCTAATGGATTTTCCTCTTTTTCTTATTTTCAGCAATTCTTTCTAATATTCTAGATAATAAACCTATTGTCAGTTTTAGATGTGGCAGCTATACTGTTGTCATGGATTGAATTATGTCCCCCCAAAAATGTATCCATTTGGCTGGGCCATGATTCAAAGTATTGTGTGGTTGTCCTCCATTTTGTGATTGTAATTTTAGGTTAAAGAGGACTAGGGTGGGATTGTATAATACCCTTACTAAGGTCACATCCCTGATCCAGTGTAAAGGGAGTTTCCCTAGGGTGTGGCCTGCACCACCTTTTATCTTACAAGAGATGAAAGGGAAGCAAGCAGAGAGTTGGGAACCTCATACCACCAAGAAAGCAGGGCCGGGAGCAGAGCGCGTCCTTTGGACCTGAGGTTCATGCGCTGAGATGCTTCCAGACCAAGGGAAGACGGATGCATCACAAGGACCTTCCTCCAGAGCTCACCATGGACCTCACAGAGAGAGAAAGACTTCTCCTGGAGCTGATGCCCTGAATTTGGACTTGTAGCCTACTTGACTGTGAGAAAATAAATTTCTCTTTGTTAAAGCCATCCACTTGTGGTATTTCTTTTATAGCAGCACTAGATGACCTACCTATTAACTTTATCTATGATAATCTTCATTGAAAGAAATCTTGGATCTTAAAGTGGTTAAATTCATCAAAATTTCTCCTTATAATTCATACTTTTGTATCTTATTTAAGAAGATTTTCCCACTCCAAGGTCATAAAGATCTTAATTTCTTTTATTAATTTTTCATTTTTATTTTTAATATTTAGTCTTTAATCCATCTGGACTTAACATTTATATGTGGTGTGAAGAAGGGGTCTAACCTTACCTTTCTCTATTTAGTGAGCCAAGTTTCTAAACAATTCTTTCTCCTCTGATTTGTGATGTCATGTTTTTCATATGTAGACTTTGAGCTCTCTTTTTATGTTCCATCATTTTATTAAATGGTTCCTATGCTGAAGCAACAATGATTTTATTACTCTAGCTTTGTAGTTTGTCCGACTACCTGATAGGGTGGGTTCTCCATATTTAATCTTCTTTTTCAAAATTGATTTTTATTCTTTTATATAAAATTGCAAATAAGTCTATTGAATTCTTTTAAATATTTTGCTGGCATTTTTATTGTAATGGCATTGAATTTATAGATTAATTTGGAGAAAAATGACTGCCTCACAACATTAAATCTCCTCAGTGCAGGCTTGGGGCCCTAGCTTTTTAGGGACATCTTTTATTAGATTCCTCTCCATCATCCTGTCAAAGATAAAGGCTATAGAAGTTGAAGCTCAAGTTTGCCAGGTTCAACAAATGTCCTCAGATAAAAGCAGCTTCCTTGTTCTGTTTCCCTGTCTAAATTCCTGCCTTCTCTTAGATTTTAACCTAATAAATTCTTGCTAGCTGCCAGTTATTCTATGCTTTTTAAAATAATTTGCATTTACATTTTAACCAGCATTTTTACTCAGAAAGATCAGTCCAGAATCCAGCCAGTCATATACTGGAAAAAGAATTTCCTCTAATCTTAATTAATTAAAAAACAACCCAGTAGCAATATGGGCAAAAAACACAGGCAATTAATTCATAGAAGAAATACAAATGGGCAACAAATGTATGAAAAGATACTTAACCTCATAAGTAAGCAAGAACAAGCAAATTAAAACAATAATGAAATGTTACCTTTGGCCTATCAGTTTAGCAAAAATTAAACATTAATAATATTAAGTGCTTACACTGTTGGGGGAATGTAAACTAGTGAAGTATTTTTGGAAAGTATTTTGATCTACCAAAATAACAAATGCACACACACACTGACCCAGAAATTCTGCTTTTAGAATCTTCCCCAAAACAGTACTTGCGTATGTGAGCAAAGACCTACTGTACATTATCTTGCAGCATTGTTTGTAATAGCAAAAAAGTAAAAAATTAGAAGCAATTTTTTTTTGTCATCAATAGGGGAAGGGCTAGTGAAAGTATGGCATGTACAAATTATGCCTCTATTAAAAAAGAATGGACTGTCCCGAAAATATCTGCAAGACACGTTATCAAGTGGAGATAAAAAAGCCTTATGTAATATATACATACCGTCTGTGTGTGCATGTGTGTGAGTGAGCTTGGCTATCGACATGTATGTAAATACATAGAAAGGACTGGAACAACTGTTCTCTGCACTGGCTGCACATTGTAATCACTTAGGGACTTTTCAAAAAGAACGATGCCTGGAAACTACCCCCTGAGATTCTGAGGTAATTGGTCTGGGCCACGACCTGTGCAATGGGATTTTTTAAATCTCCCCATGTGATTCTAATGTGCAGTCAAGGTTGAGAGCCATTAAAACGTTGACAGTGGTTAACTTAGGGAAGGAGAATGGGAGTGGAGTAAAAGCAGACTTTCATATTTTGCTTTTCAAACTTGTATAATGTTTGAATTTTCGACCAAGATAACTATTACTTGGTAACAAATGAAAAAAAGAGAAAAGACTCAGAAAGCTTTCCTTGACTGCTTCCTCCTCTTCCTCCTCAACCTCTCCTGCACAGTTGTCAGTGCTATCTCTGAACATCATTCATTCATTCCTTTAATAACTATTAGTTGAAATCTACTCTGTGTCAGGCATATATTTCGGTTCTTGCACTGGTCGCACCAGTTATCATTAATCTTGTTCTTGACTGTTTCCAGCCTATTATGGATGAATAATATCCTCCCAAAATATGTGTTGGAAGCTTAACTCTATTCCTGTGGATGCAATCCTGTGTGGAAATAGGGGTTTCTTTGTTCTGGTAGAGGCTATACCAATGTAGAGTATGTCCTAAACCTAATCACTTCTGAGTTGTAAAAAGAACAGATCAGACATAGGCAGGGACACATACTGGGGGAGACAGAAGCCATGTGAAGATCACCAAGAACCAAGGACACCCAGGGTGACCGACAAGGAAGGAATTGACACAGCTGAGACCCTGATTTGAACTTTTAGACTCCAGAACTGGGCGAAATTTCTGTTCTTTAAAGCCTCCCACTTGGGGTATTTGTGTTACAGCAGCACTAGGTAACTAAGACACCTCCCCTTGGTCATCTCTGTGTCTCCTGCATCTAGCACAGAGTCTGCCACCCAGTAAATGTGAGTTCCCTGCCAGGCTCTCCTCTGGCCTGAAGAACCCACAGCACCATTTAGGAATGGCTGTCGAGAGATAGGAAGACTTTTACCTGTGCTGAGAGACCCCAAGGACACCTAGCCAGCTGAAAGCGGATTTCACGTTTTCCTTTGAAATTCTCTTTCCCCAAGCCTAGAGAAACCACCTCTGGACCAGTACACAGGATCCTCCCCGCCCCACCCCTGCCTCCGTAAGGCTCCTTTTCCTGCAAGACCACTCAGCCAGCAGGTGGCAGCCCGGGGCAGGAAATGGGAGTGCATTCCCATGCCACAGAGTTGAGGCCTATAGCCCAGGGTTCTGGGGTCAGATGCAGGGGCAAGGGCTTGCTTGGCAAGGCAGATGCACAGGAGTAGGGTGGCGGATTTCATTTTTGGAAAGCACGAAGAGCAAGGGAGTTATTTCTGTAGATCCTAGAATCAGCTTTAGTCAACCTGGCTGGGTACCAGAAGGTTTGTGAAGTTTCTTTTACCTTTCACCAGCAGCGATGCCCAGTGCCAGGTGCTTTGTCCAAGCTTCCCTCCTCAGAAGCCTCTATGCTGGTGCCTTTCCACCCCCTACTCAGTTCCCCAGGCCAGGGCTTGACCCTCTCTGTGTATTTCTTTGCTCATGGAGATGGCAGTGGTAGTGGGGGTTGGAGGTTGTTTGTTAATATGTAAGATAATGGATACTGATACAGGTACATTTAAGTTAGGGCCTTCCAGAGACTCAGTGTGGGGGCCTCAAGGCTTAACAATGAAGGAATTTTACAGGTTAGCCATCCTTCTTTTGATCTCTTAGCTGCTGAGGTCTGACAGGAGCTCACCAGGTTGCACCTTTGCTTGACACACCAATTTCTCCTCAGCCTTGTGCTCTTCAGTGTCTTCTGCTGATTCTCCTCTGTTTTCATCATTTTTCCAACATTTGATCTTTCTCATCTCACTGTGTGGATCTTCCCACCTCTCCATCCTTTTACCTCTCTGAGACCTACTTGATGACATGTACTGTCTGGAGTACCAGCTGATTCTCTATCTCTCTCTCTGACTGTCATGCCATATCTCCAGCTATGTAATCCTCTAGGCTGGGGTTTTGCCAGAGTCATGATTTGTGGAACTCAGTCAGAAGAGAAGGGGGAGGTTTGAGGAAAGCAGAGTGCTGTGGCACCTCCCCAGAGAAGGAGCTCCACAAGCTTGAGTCTGGCTTGGAGCATGAGGCCTGGGTCATCTTTAGGAAACCAAGTGTACTGTCATCTCATCCTTTCCCTTTTTCCCAGGATCTCTGTCCAGCAGAAGCCCCCTTACTCTCCCACCCTATAGGCCTGGCGGCAGATACAGCTGGGACCCAACCCAACTTAAGGACTTAGACTCTCGGGATGGGACTCGGCTGGGTGGGGCGGAGAATGGAGGAGGTGGCTTCTGACCCTGGCTCCAGCCCCTTCTGGGGGTTCTGTGTGACCTGCCATAGGTCATGGCCCCTGCTACCCAACCATCATCTACATCACAAAACCCACAGCTCGTAACTCAATGCTGGCAGGGGAAGTCTGGGATTGATTTAGGGCCTTCTCTGACCAATTCACCCTCACTGGACTATGGCCCCTGGGGTAAGGGCGGGGATGAGGGTCATGGGTGAAGTTCAGGCAGGGGAGGAGTCCTGATCACTACATCATACCTGTTGCTGATCCTTCCTTCGGCACTCCTGGGGAGTTTGGGGGGGAGGGTACAGGAACTGGAGTTCAAGATTCTCACTGACCAACCCATTCTCTCTGCTCAGCTCAGGGCCATGCTGAGGGAACTATGTCCATGGCCTCGCGGGCATTCAGGGACAGCTTCCGCAGGATCCAGGGCAATCAGGTGAGAGCTGAGTAAGCCCCTCCACCTGTTGCTACCAATCCCCAGTTACAGTGAGCTTTAGAGTCGGGTCTCCCCAGCCTGGGGTTCCACAGTCCACAGCCCTGACATTTGTTGTTGGTGTTGCTGGGTGCCATCGAGTCGATTCCCTCACAGTGACCCCATGTGACAGAGTATAACTGCCCCATAGGGTTGTCTAGGCTGTAATCTTTTTTTTTCTAGGCTGTAATCTTTACAGGACCAGATTGCCAGGTCTTTCTCCCAAAGAGCCGCTGGGTGAGTTTGAACGACGAATCTTCCAGTTAGCAGTGGAGGCTTAACTGCCCTTACATTTAGCCTGGTCCATTTTTGTTAGTGTCCATCCCTCTACCATTCCTTCCCAGAGATATCACTGAAGAATTTCCTCCACTTAGAGTGTTTCAAACTTTTTTCACCACCACCCACAGGAAATATATGACATCTGGATCCATGACACGTGAACATACATATAACTAAAGCAAAGTTTTGCAAAACTTTGTGATGCACTGTGATGTTTTCTATGCTATTCTGTGTTGTTGTTGTTGTTTAAGATTTTAAAATGATTTTGCAAACAACTAATGGGTTGACACAGTTTACAAGTAACTTCTTATGTTTTAAACCTTATGGTGTTTGAAACATCTTCACAAATTTTAAAGCCCATTTTACAAACAGAGGGGCATTAGTAGTTCAGTGGCAGAATTCTGGCCTTCTATGCGGGAGGCTCAGGTTTGATTCCCAGGCAGTGCACCTCATGCCCAACTACCACCTGTCTGTCCATGGTGGCTTGTGTGTTGCTATGATGCTGACCAAGTTTCAGTGGCGCTTCAAGACTAAGACAGGTTAAGAAGAAAGGCCTGGCGATCTACTTCCAAAAATCAACCAATCAAAACCCTATGGATCACCATGTCCAATCTCTGCCCCCCTGCCCCCCACCCCATTATGGGGATGGTGTAGGACTGGGCAGGCTTTCATTCTCTCGCAGGTGGAGTTGCCATGAGTCGGAAGTCGACTCATCAGTAGCTAACAACAACATTTTACAAACACAAAAACCCACACTATCTTCATAAAAGCCCAGTGAGAAAGGTAAGGCAGGGTTTTCACTGACCCATTTTATAAACGTGGAAACAGAGACTCTGAGAGGTTAATTGACCTGCCCAAGATCACCCAGCTGGTGAGTGGCAGATCTGGGATTTCAAGCCAGGTCTTTTGCGTGCCTGTTTCCTGTCCCCTGCAGCTTCTCTTTTTCCCTCTCCTTCCCAACACTCCAAATTGAGTTCATTGTCTTTTTCCATTTTGAAGGCCATCCCCTTCGAAGGGGAAGATGGAGGGACAGAGCAGCTGAGGAATTCTGTTTTCCCTGTCATCTGTTAACACTGCACCATCTGCCAATTCTATCCCCAGCCTCCTACCCTCTGCCTCAGAGGAGAGGACAGAGTGGGGGAGGAGGCCATTTTCCTGGACCTCCAGGACACCTCCCACCAAGGAACTCAGAAAACCCACAGAAAGCTCAGTTTTCTGCTCAGAACCAACAAACAGGACGAGAATTAGAAGAAGGTGCACGGGAGATGAGATGAGATGATGAGACGGAAGGAAAGAATTTCTGACCATCAAAGGATAAAATAATAGGACCCACCCCTCCCCCACTCTCAGGGTCTTGTCTTTACGCCCCCCACCTCCACCTCTGTGAGGCTGTTGCGGGGGGTGGGGGGCGGGTGGCAGACATGCACTGATCCCAGCAGCAGGAGCCCTGCAAGCCGCTTGGGTTGAGGGCGATATAAGTCCGATGTAAGTCCATCTTACAGGGAGCCTAGGCAGATTTATGAGGCTCGGGTGTGGCTGGCTGTTATTCAGCCTCTGACTTTTTAATTCCCAGCCTCCCCACCCACTCTGCCCCCTCCCCAAGAAGGCCTTTGTGCAGGACAATGAAGAACCTATAAATTCTGGGGGACAGGAGTGTGGGGGAGGGGAGCACAGATCACTTCAGCTCCCCCCACTCAGCGGCCCTGCATAGCAAGAGGTGGCCTCCATGGACCTGCTGCATCTCATCCCATGCACACTGGAGCGGAGAGAGAGAGGTGGGCCATGCCTTACCCCGTCCTTTACAGAAGAGGAAACTGAGGCTCAGAGGCAGAGGGTGTTCTCTAGTCCCCGCTTCACGTACTCATCCTCAACTCACTCATGTATTTATTCCCCTTCTCTCCTCCCGTGGTCATTCCCTTACTCTGGCATTCACTCAACAAACACCTAAGGAGTTATGAACTCTGTGCCAGGCCAGGTGCAGAGGAGGCAGTGATTGGTGAGACCCAGGCCTGCCCTGGGGGATGCACAGAATGGGCTGTGATTAAAGAAGGCCAAAGTGAAGCTTGAACCCCAGCTGTCTGGGCTGGACACCTGCAACCTTTCTCTGATCCTTTCCTCAGCAAGCCCTTTGCAGCTCCTGAAGCACTTTCATGGGCATTTTTAAATTTAATCCTGACCATGACCCTGTGAATTAGGTATTACAACACCCACCCCCTATTTTGCTGATGTGGCCTTGAGAGGGTAAGTAGTTTGCCCAAGATCATCCCTCTGGTGGGTGGCAGAGCGGAACCTGGAACCAGGCCCTTTCCTCTGCACCACAGCTGCAGCCCTGAGGACTGTGGGGACCCAGGGTATGGCCATGGGCTGTGGCCTGAGCTTCCTTTTCTACCTCCTTGCCCAACTAGCCCTGTGGCCCCCCTCACTCCTTCCATGCTGACCCTTTCCTGGTGTTTTACTCTCCACCTTCCTGCCAAAACCAAAACCAAACCAGTTGTTGTTGAGTCGATTCTGATTCATTGTGACCCCATGTGTGTCAGAGTAGAACTGTGCTCCACAGGGTTTCCAATGGGTGATTTTTCAGAAGTAGATCACCAGGACTTTCTTCCCAGGCACCTCTGGGTAGACTAGAACCTCCAACTTTTCAGTTAGCAGCTGATCATGTTAAGCATTTGTACCACCCAAGGACTTATGTTTACTTACCCCACCCATATATCTGCTGCATGGTAATAATGAATGAATCTAATGCTTAGGATGCATGTGTGTGTTTGCTGAATGACCATGCATTCTTGTATGTGTCCTGGTGTGGATCTGTGTACTGACGATAATATTAGTAACTACTTCATAGAGGAGGTATAAGAATTTAATTAAGCCATGTAGAGTGCTTAGAATCACGGCTGGTACATAGTAAAAGCTCAGTAAGTGTTGGCTGCTATGATTCTTATTGTAAGCCACAGGCCTGCCTATGTATGTGTGGCATCTGGGTGAACACAGGTGGATACAGGTGTGTGCAGATGAACCCTCCAAGGGAGAAGCCACCTTGGAGGCAACCAGATCGCCCAGCCTTCAGTTCTTTCTCCAGGGATTCCTTCCTTCCTTAAATGTATCAAGTATGTATAGAGTATTCCTATGTTTGTGCCAGGCATTGTGTTAGTGAAGAAGAACAAGAAAGGCAAAGTCCCAGCACTCATGAAGTTGACATTCTCATAAGTGAATAAATAATTACAGAATGTGGTAAGTCCTGTGGAAGAACTATATAAGACAAAGTGACAAAGTGGATTGGGCAGATAGGTGTGAGGCTGCTTTAGTATTGTGATCAGAGATGATGAGGAGGTGACATTCCTAAGGAGACGGACAAGGTGGTCCAGGCAAAGGAACCAGCAAGGCCAAGGCCAGAGGTGGGGAAAAGCTTGTCAAGTTCAAGAAACAGAAAGGCAGCCAGTGTGAGCAGGGTCTGGGAAGAAGGGAGAATAGTAGGCAGAGGGAAGGGTAAGAAGTTGGGGCTTTCTTCCAAGAGAGGTTAAGCAGGGATTGACATGCTCCATTCTTTTTCTGACTTTAATTTTTACAGGTCCCTCTGGCTGCTGTGTGGAGCACTGACTGATGGAGAGCCAGGAGAGCAGACAGTTGCCTTTGCAGTTGTGCAAGGAGGTAATAGGTGCTTGCGCAGTGTGTGTTGGGGGGGGGGGGCAGAGGCTGATTCAAGATACATCTTAGATGCAGAAACCACATGAGTTGCTAATGGACTGGACACCAAGGGTGAGCTGAAGAGGAATTCAGGAAGACAGAAAAGGCCAAACTGGTCCACTTGTCTCCTCCAGCCATTGCTGGGCCTGCCCCTCCACATAGATGCCAACACTAGGCATTTGCTCTCCCCCTCTCTAGTCAACAGCCCTGCATCAGGGGCAGTGGACTGCTCATTCGGGTCCTTTGTGAGAATCAGAAAAGGTGCCCTTTGCCTTCCTCCCGAACGAGGCAGCACCTACCAAGGGCCAGGCTTGGATTTCAGACCCATTTGTCCCCTCTGTTTAGGGCACAGCACGCACAACGTACATCTTTCCGCTCCCCAGCCTGGGCCACGGTGCCAGCCTGACAATCTTTGCAGCTCTGAGAAGCCTCAGGCGCGGGGCTTGTGGGGGCACCGGCCCGAAACAGCCTCTGGGGGCAGGGGCGGGGCCTCCGGGGCGGGGAAGGCTGGCATTTCCTAACGGAATCTCCCAGCTCCTTTATCGGGGGAAGGAAGTGTCCCAAACTGGCATTCCTACCTTTTACCCCAAAAGCGCGGCGCCCTCGCGCCGCCGGAGCCGCCCCTCCCGAACTTGCGCCGCAGTTCCCGCCGGCTCCGGGCCCGGAAGGCCGCTGCCCCTCCCGCTCACGAGAGCTAACGAAGCTGATCTTCCGGCCTCGGGCTACGGGCGGGGGAGGGCCCAAGCCGTAATTGCTGCCATCTGCTCCCAGCTCCCCAGCCCCTCAGTCCCACCGCCGGGGGGAAGGGTCCGAGGCGCGCAAGGAAGCCACAGCCCCCGCGCTCGGAACGCCCCCCTCACGCCCATCCCCGCCAACCTAGAGGGGCGGGGCTCTAGGGTGACCCGCGAGCCTGCAGTGGGGTGTGTGCTGGGTGAGCCAAGCTCTCCCCTACCAGCCTTTCTTTGGGGTG
Organism: Trichechus manatus latirostris; assembly: GCF_000243295.1. Lineage (NCBI taxonomy): Eukaryota > Metazoa > Chordata > Mammalia > Sirenia > Trichechidae > Trichechus > Trichechus manatus. The sequence goes on along the minus strand of NW_004444145.1, from coordinate 3,391,736 downwards.
AGGTCCCCAATTGGAGTCACAGAGCATTACAAGGCACAGAATCCCAATATTCTGGGTCTGCTCGTCGTGGAGCCAGGCTTTCTGAAGGATCCTGGGGGCTGTTCCTCCCCAACTCACACACATTGGCGTACACATTGATCCGTGGTTAACACTTGCTTTAGGTTATTGACACCCTGATCTCTGAACAGCGCTGATGTGTCTGGTATGTGTGGGAGGGGAGGGGGCAGAGCCTAGGCCCCAGCCGGGACTTGGCTCTTCAGTCAGAAAGATCCGGGTTGAAAACCCCACCCAGCTACTACTCACAGGCTGGGGGGCCTAGAGCAAGTTACTTCAAGGCTAAAAGCCTGTTTCTTGGCTGTAAATGGGGATACCATGATACCTGCTTCTTGGGTGTGTCCTGAGGATGTGATTCCACAGGGCCTGTGAAGTGGTCATCAGCAGGTGGGTTGATAGTTCCAGGGAGAGCAGGGGCATCAGGGGGAGTGATGACAGGGGTTGGGCTGGCCCCGTGGAAGGTTCTGTGACAGCAGGGAACCAGCCTGTCAGGGACTCTGCTGGGGAAGAGGGAGGAGGCGAGGGCAGACAGGTCATTAGAGCAGTCTTGCTGGTTCAAGGCCACCTCCTGGAGTCTCTGCAACATCAGCTTCTGGAGGTGAGGATGTTGGCTCTTACCTCTCTGTACCAGTGCGGGGGGCAGGGGCGGGGGTTGGCGGGTCTTGGGAGTACTCAGTAAATGTTTGTGAATCCCCCCAGGGCCATAACGGTTCCACGCAATCGGCCTTGTCTTCTCATAAGAACACTTTTGCCAGCACTCTGCGTCCTGGGATTTTGCTCCTGCTTCCCCTCCCATCCCCAAAATTATACTCACTGGAGTACTCACAAGGCAGAGGAAAGCATCCCACTGCCCTGGTACAGGAAGCCACCCCCCCCACCCCAATGCTCACACATTGGTTTGCATCATCTTCACCTCTACCCCCCAGGGATCTAAACATTCCTCCAGGTGCAGAAGCCCAGGTGATCCTGAGCAAGGTTAGGCTCCCAGACAAACTGAGTCCCTTCCCCTGCCTCCCCATGTCAAGGTCCCCTGGTGACACAGATGTCCTTCCTGCCCAGGACCCAGGACCTGGCCTAACAGGGCTAAGTGCCTGCTGCCTCCCCCTCCTGCAGCCCCTCCTGCAGCCTGGACGACTCCAACAAACCTGTGTTTGCCCCAGAGGCCAGCTCTGGCAGGGCTGAGCTACAACCCTGACCACCACCAGCCTGATGACCTGAGTCCTCAACACAGGTGAGGCTTGGAGATGCCAAGGGAAAGCAGGCTCTCAGTACAAGGAGGGGATGCAGTGTGAAAAGTTCTGGAATCACAGGGACCATTGGAGAACCTGAAGGTTACTGCCTTCTGGAGGGGTCAGGAGGATGCCACTGAGGCAGTGGTTTCTGGGCTGGGGTTTTAAAGGATAAACATAAGTTCATCAGGGACAGAAGGGGAAAAGTGGTGTTCCAGGCAGAAGGAAAAGCATGTGCAAAGACTTGGCAGTGTGAAAGCACATGATGTGTCTGGGGAAGAATGAGAAGTTTGATGTGACTGGCGCAAGAGTGTTAAAGGGAGGAGTTGACAGGGATAAGAAGGAAACAGGCGTGTGTAGGGCGGGGCGGGTGGTGGTGGGGAAGTGGCATATACACCAGGCCAAGGAGTTTAGACCTGAGCTTGCTGTAGCAAATTGAAGTGTCTGCACAGGGAGGGGCAGACAGGAACACAAATAGCCAGAAGGAGTGACGCTGGCAGATGTAAGATAAAAAGGTCAGTGCCAACCCAGTAATAAAAAGGCCAATTAATTCACCTGGGCTTCAGACCTGAGAGACAATAGGGACTGATGGGGACTCTGGCATATGCAGGAGCCCCAGGGGTCCCTTCTGAATGCCACAGTTGTGACTCCACTCCAGTCAGTTGTTGCCATACAGGAGCACAGGCTTAGTGTTGCCAGACATCTTCAAGAAAAACTAGAGATGTAGATTTTTATGTGTTGTCTCTTGGTTTTTAAATATTGAAATTTTTTTTTTCGACTTTAAAATACTGTGGGTGCCCAAAACACACACAAACACATGCATGGCCCATAGGCCACCAGTCTGTGACTGTGCAGAGGTACTGGAAAGCTACTGAAAGTTTTGTAAGGAGGGGAATGATCTGAATAACAGGTCTGGTTTTAGGACACCCACTCAGGGGCAGTGTGGAGGAAGGGCCTGGTGGCAGAAGGCCAGTGGGGGAAGTTGCAATCATCCAGGCCAGAGCGCTAAAGCCTGAACAAAGGCAGCTAGCTGACCTGGAGAGCAGGGAGACTCTCCAGACACAGGGTGGGAGTCTACAGGGGTTAGCCCTCCCTGGGGGTTTGAAGGTTTAAGTCTTCTTTCCCTTTGTCCCCTTTGAGGGACTGCAAACATCATCTAGTGGGTGGTGAGGCCTGTTTGGAGTGAGATGCCCCTGAAAATCCCCAAGGTTGGGAGCTGGCAGGCTACCCCACAGGGCTAAGTAAGGCATTCCAACTAGCCCAAAGAGGGAGGGGGTCGTGCTGGGGGAGGGGCTCAGGAATCTGGCCTGGCCTTCAGGAAGACCCCAGCCAGCCCTAATGGGAACCACACGTGGGGTGAGCTGGAATCCCGGATTGCCTGTGACGTTTGGCTTTGGAATCAGACACTGGGGTCACTCCTGACCCGCTAAAGTCTGAGGCCTCCCAACCGCAGCTCCCTTTCTAATCGCTGCCAGACATGTTGTGCCCTGCACCCAGCCAGGCCCTGCCTGGTTCTGGAGAGGGGCTGCTCCTTGGCCCTTCAGTTTCCTGCTGGAGAGGGCCTAAGCCCTGGCTTTCTAGATAGTAGAATGAGAAGCCCCTTCAGAGTCCCTCAAAACAGTGTTCCCTGAACTCCAATACCCCTCCTGAAGTCCTGAGCTGCTTCTGACCTTGTAGAAACGGGTACCCTCAGCCCCCATCCTTCCTCTCCAGCATCTGTGGGGTACTCTGTGGCTTTGTGCCCCAGAAACAGGGGTGCCCACCACCCACTCCACTGACCCAGCTGACAGTGTCATCTTCTATGGTCCCTAGTGTGGGTCAGGTCACCCTCCCCTGGGCACCAAGGAAGGCAGATTCCGAGAAAGAAAAAGGCAGGGGCCCTGACCTCAGGGAGCTTGCAGGTGGTAGCAAAATGGGACTCACCCCCAGGACCACAAGGACGGGCTCTGGGCCTTGGAGTTGAGGTGTGAGCCTGAGGCTGGATTCCATGGTCAAACACTGAATGCCCCGTGTGTGCCTGGCAGAGTACAAGGCCTGACCATCCAGAGAGGCCCCTGGAAAAATCTAACAAGATGGAGCCAAATAGTGGGGAAAGAAAGGCCATCATAGGGGGATGGTGCAAGGAAGTCCAGGCTCTCTGGGATGGGTTTATGCAGTAGAGGGACTCACAGGCTGGACCTTAAAAGATGAGCAGAATTTGGGAGGACTTAGAGAAATGAGGAGCAGGGGGCTCCTGAGGGAAGAAGGGAACTAGCATTACTGGGCACATCCATATACCCATTTATCCCTCACGACAACCTGTTGTTAGTTGCCATCGAGTGAATTCTGACTCTAGGTGACCCCATATGTGCAGAGTAGAACTGTTCCATGGGGTTTTCAAGGCTGTGACTTTTTGGAAGCAGATTGACAGGCCTGCCTACCCAGGTGCCTCTGGGTAGGTTCAAACCGACAACCTTCTGGTTAGTAGTTGAGTGCTTACTTGTGTGCACCACGTGGGAAACAACCTAGGAGGTAGGTAATTATCCCCATGTTAGAGAGGAGGAAAGGGAGTCACAGAGAGTTCTAGGGGCTTGCTAAAGATCTCACGCAGGTAAACGGCAAAGCTAAGAGTCTAACACGATCAGCTTGTGCTCTTTCCAAGCAGGGAGTTGGCGGGAGGGCAGAAAGATTTTGGCAGGTGGACAGTGAATAGATTTTTTATTTGGCTTCATGGAGGAGAGGGGAGCAGGGCAACCAGGAAGGGAACAAGGATATGGTTCTGGCAGTCCTCAGGCTCTGGAGGTAAGGAGGGTAGAGGACAGCCTGGTGAGGGTCCTTCAATGGGAGGGGGCTGAGGAAAGCAGCTGGAGATAAGGGGTGTGAGACTGGATCATTGGTCAAAGGCCCCCTGACAGCCAGGTGCCCCTCCAGGGCCCTCAGGACATGGCAACTTTAGCCTCCCCCACGACCCACAGGGTTAATTTCTTGCCCAGACCTCAGACACCGGGAGTGGAGCAGTCCAAGGGGCAGGGAAGAGCCCTGTAAGCAGTGCTCCTGAGGAGTCACTGTAAAAGCAGGGGGAGGGCAATGGGGTCTCTCCTAGCATATTCCCTGCTACTTTTTCCTCCCCCCAGCTCAGACACTTCTTGGCTCAGGGACTGAGGCTGTTTGCAAAGCGTCTCAAGACATTATGGAAGAGCTAGAAAAAAACCCAGTCCTTATCTGAAAGGCTCACCACAGCCTTTGGGCCATGGCTGGCATCCTACCTGCCAAACCTTCTTCATAGTATTCCTACTATGGTGCATATTGGGGGGACTGTATACTTCCTGCTTAAGCCCCTGACACTCCCAATGCCCCCCTCAAAGCCCTCAGGCCCAGCCCCTCCCCTTCTACCTTCCTTGAGAACTTCCAGGCAGCCTGTTTGGCATCAGGCCAGGGGCCCAGGAGCTCGGACAGGCTGCATTCCAGGGGCAAGGGGAGAGCGAAGGAGGACTGTACAGTCTGCCCCCTTACAGCACAAACCCCATGCTGTCCAGCCTGATGCTCTCTCTAGCCATGCTGAGAATGGATAGCGGCAAGGGCAGCAGAGCCAGGGACCTACGAGTCTCTCCTGGCTTCTGCCAAGGATGAAGCCATTTGTGCCCTGGAGCTGTTCTACGCCTGTGGGGACCTATGACTCCAGTTTTGAGAGAGGCCCACAGTGAGCACTGGGTAAAGGGTCCGAGGGGGAAGTGACCAGACCAGAAGTGGGAAGGGACTCGCAGGGAGCCAGGGCTTCACTCCTTCTGCAGGGTAGCTCAAGCTCCCACAAGTCTCCAGAGAGGGCTCAAGGACTTGCAGAAAGAAATCAGTACAGCAGAATGGAAATCAGGCAGCTGTTGTAGGAAATGGGCGAGTGCTAGGGAGAGGCGGGGCTTCTGGTATTGCAGATTCGGTTAGTCCCTCCAACCCACTCCGTTCCCATCCCCCAGCTCGGTTTCGGGAAGCTCTCCCAATGAATATTTAATAGCCTAGCGCTAGGCCTGATTGAATTTTAATGTGGGCGACCCGAGCCCGGAGCCGAAGTCCAAGCAATTAGTCAGGAGCCATTACCGCTGACGGAGCTGATTTATGGGCGGGACCATGCCCCCGGCGCGGGGAGCCGAGGCTACCCTGCGGCCCAAGATGGGGCGGATAAAGTCTTCCGTGTCAGCCAATCCCCACGGCTGCCTCGGCCTGCTTTGCATCTCATTTGCATAGCACTCCCAGTGTGCAAATCTGGGCGGTATCCTGCGGACAGATCCCAGGGTAGGTGGAGAAGGGCGAATGGCTGGGAGCTAGACCCCGGCTTGGCCCTCCTGCCGGGGCCTGACTAGACTTTATGGCTACATCAGCGACACTTTTCTCCGTTTCTCATGTGGGATTCCATCAGACACCCCAGTTCTGGGAGTTGGCTTTGGATGGGAGGGGGAAATTCCAAAGGAAGAGGAGAGGAGTCATCAGACTAGAGCGGACTTGGAAAAGCTGCTCAAAGATTTTGGGGCGGAGCTGGGGGGGGCGGTGTCCCAGGACCTAGCAAAAGGCTCTGCGATTAGTGCAGCCAGGAGCCTTACTGAGCCATTCCTGTGTGCCGGGCAGTGTTCTAACACCTTTCATGCATTTTCTCTTAATTAATCCTCACTAACAGCCTGAGAGCAGGTCGTTGGATTGCTGCTGTTGTTAGCTGCTGTCGAGTTGGCTCAGACGAATGGCAACCTTATGTATAACAGAAGGAAATGTTGTCCGGTCCTGTGTCATCTTCACGATCATTGGTCTGAGTCCGTTGTTGTGGCTATTGTGTCAATCATCTCATTGACAGTTTCCCTAGTTTTCGTTTTCATTGGCTCCTTACTTTACCAAACACGATGTCCTTTTCTAGCGATTGATTTTTTACTTTGACTACTGGAGCTGACATTTTCCGGATGAGGAACCTGAGGCTTAGCAAACTGAGACTACTGGCCCAGGGCTGCACTGCCAGGAGAGGTGGTGGCGGGGGAGGGGTGGCTGGCTGCCTGTCTTTCTCTCCTTCCTGTCTCCCTGTCTCCCTCAGAGAGGGCTTCTACGCTGATAGGGGTGGGAGTTGCAGGTTTTCAGGGTGTTGGATTATGCCTTGGAGAGCTAGAGATGAAGCCAAGGGGCCCTTTGGGGAGATGGCCCCCTCCCCTCCCTGCCCTTCATCCCCTTGAGCTGTGTGAATGAGCTGGGCCTCAGTCTGGAGTGCTCTTTTGAACTCTGCCCGACCCCTTAAATGACAGGTCAAGGATTTAGCTGGCCTGTCTGCTGCCACTCTGGCAGGGTGGCCTCCTCAGCAGCTCCCACCCCTTCCCCAGCCCTCATCCGCCCAGGGTGTAGTGGAGAATGGCATCCTTCCCTTACTAGGCAAGCATCCCCATGGGGCCAGGCCTTAACTGAGCCGGAATGTGGAAAGCCCATGTTCTTTATTGGAGGGAAGGGCAATAGAGGGAGGGACAGAGCTCTGGGCTGGGAGGCCAGCTCCTGCAGGGAGGCTGTGGAGAGGTTGGCAGGGAATACGGATGGGACACATTAGTCAAGGAAGGCTTCCTGGAAGAGGGAGGGCAGAACAGAGACTGGAAGGAAGGGAGGGACGAGGTCAAAGAAAAAGGAGAGGAAATCCTCTGCAGGAGAACATCCTGTTTGAGGCAAGAGAGGGTGAAGCGTAAGCTGGAAAAGCACCATACGTGTCACCTATGATGATTACAGGAGCAGCAGTAGCTCAGCATGAGGCTGCCTGCCTGAGCAGATGAGGCAAGGAGTGAAGGGATGATGAAAATCATTATCACTGTTTATAATGAGTACCTACTATGTGCCAGGCACCATGCTAGGTGCCTTCAATATGTTGTTCATCTAATCTTTACAGCAACCCAATAAGTATTCTTAGAATCTGCCTTTTACAGATGAGGAAACTGAAGCTCTGAGAGAGGTCATAACTTGCCCAAGATCACGTAGCTAGTGGGTGGCAGAGACTTTGCTTCTTGGTCCATCACTCTGTACTGCTCATAAGCCCCTTAAACTTGACTTATGCTCTTTTTCTTAACCCTCAAAGTTTGCTCCTCCTCCTGTTTCTTATCTCCCTTTACCAGGATTGACTAGCGATAAAAACAGATACTGCGAGTAATCTTTGCCAAAAGCCTGAGAATAATCCCAGCCATACTATCACCCAAGTCTGAGTCCTTGGTGCCATCAATCATTTACAGTCCCATGATCTCCTTCTTAAAGGTTTCTAAATGCCACCTCCCACTCTCCCAACACTCCTCCCCCACCTCTGCTTGCTTCAGGCCCCGGTCATCCTCATCAGGGCCGGGTAAGGTACAAGAGAAGCCTTATTGAGCCCTTGTTATGTGCCAGGCACTGTGTTAAGAGCTTTCATGCATTTTCTCTTAATTAGTCCTCACCAGAAGCCTGAAAGTAGATCTTTTGATTGCTACAGTCGACAAATTACAGATGAGGGTGGGAAAGGTCAAGGAATGGTAAGAAGCCCGTAGCTGTACTGGGCTTGCCATGATGGTGGCAGGGAGCAGACCCCACCAGATCAGGTCTGTCTGGATGGAGGGTGAGCTGGGATATTCAGAGCTTCAAAGTCTGTTTCCCTGCTCAGCTGTTCCTCACAGTTCACAGTTTCCGGGCTGGATTTGTGCCTCTCCTCCTTTTAGACAAGAGGGATTGTATTTGTTGGGTGCTTCAAGTTATAGGAGACCAAACTTAAAAATGGCTTAAACAGTAAGGACACTTATTTATTAGTCACAAAACAAGATGTCCTGAGATGGAGTGGTTGATTAATCCAATGGCTAAACAATTTTAACAAGGACTAGGTTCCTTCCTTTTTTCCCTCCCTCCCTCCTTCCTTCTTTTTTTTAACTTTATCAACATATAATTTACATGCAGTAGAATGCACAGGTTTTAAAAGTACAGTTTGATAAACTTTAACAAATGTATCTACCTGGTAGTCTCCATTCCAATCAAGATGTAGAACATTTCCATCATACCAGAAGTTCCCTCATGTCTATTTGTAGTCAATCTCTCTCTCAGCCTCTGCCACAGGTAACCATGGATCTGATTTCTACCTCTGTAGATCAGTTTTGCCTATTCTAGACCTTCATTTGAATGGAATCATATGCATTTACTCATTTGTGTCTGGCTTTTTTGCTTCAGACAATACTTTTGAGATTCATCTATTTTGTTGAGTTTACTCGTAGTTTGTTGTTTTTATTACCAAGGGGGATTTCATTCTATAAATATCCTACCGTATTTTTTTATTTTTTCTCTGCCATCCTTATTATGTTGGTTTTTGTCCTTGTATCCTGACTCCTCTCAAGGTCACAAGATGGATGCTGCAGTTCCAGATAACATATGCAGACAACAGCATTCAGAGGCCAAGAAAAGCTGTTTCTCCTTGAGTTTCTGAGAAATCTTTCCGGAAGTCTTCCTGAAGAACATCTCCTCATGTCTCATAGGCCAGAATCATGTCACATTATCTATTCCTAAACCAAACACTGTCAAAGGGAATGGAATTCTTACAGGTGCCTCAGACTAATCACGATTTACTCCTTGGGCTGGGGAGTGTCTCAGCCTCTTCTGGAGAACATGGCTGCCTGGTCTGTAAGCAAAACCGAGATTCCATTAGCAAGAAAGGAAGGCAATGGTTGTTGGTAAGTAGCCAATAGTGTCTGGTTTGTCTGCTTCTTCCTCATTAACAGAACTCAAATTTTGTTCAGGGATCCACCCTCTTGAGGAAGGTAAACCCGTGTCCAATCCAGGAGTAAATCCTGATGCATCTATGCCAATCCTGGTAATCCTGAACCTCTGATCAGGGATTGCTTTAAGCATGAGGACTGTGGAAGCACTACCTGTGGTGGCTATTCGTTCTCCTCTTTTCTTCCTTAGTAAAAGTGTCAAATTTTATTTAGATCGACACCGTGATCAGCTAAGAAAGGTTTCTAGCTTCTCTTGCAGCTAGGTGTAGCCATGTTACCAAGTTATGACCAATAAAATGCAGACAGAAATGTTCCATGGAACATCTGAGAAGGTTGCTTAAGGGAGCTGACTCTGTCGGGGACCAATCTTTTGCACTTAGCTTTTGGTCTTTCTGGTCTACAACATGATCTGATGACTGGAACTCCAGCAGCCACTCTGGAATGTGAGGTGAATTTGAGAAACATGAGTTAGGTGGTACCTGGGTCCCTGTGATGGTTAAGGTTGTGTGTCAACTTTGCTGGGCCATGATTCTTAGTGGTTTGGCAATTATGATGTAGTTTGGCAGTTATGTAGTGATATAATCACCTCCATGGTGAGATGTGATATAATGTAATCACTTCCATGATTAGATCTGCTATGAGCAGCCAGTCAGTTGAAAGGGATTTTTCTTGGGGGTGTGGCCTGCATCCAGTATATATGGACTTTCTGGCAAACCTACCTGGCTTTTGCTCACTCTGGATCCTGCATCCAGCTCATCGTCATCTGACCTCCAGTTCTTGGGACTTGAACTAACAGCTGACCTGCTGATCTTGGATTGGTCAACCTCCACAGCCCATGAGCCAGCAGCCTGCAGATCTTGGGTTTGTCAGCCCCTGCAGCTGTGTGAGTCAGGAGAAGTCTCCAGTCTGATGCCTGACCCACAGACTTGGGACTTCCAACCTCTACAACCACATGAGCCATTTCCTTCAGATAACTCTCTCTCTGTGTGTATATATATATATATATATATATATACACATACATATATATGTATTGTTAGGTATATACATACATATATATGTATTATATTATTGCTGATGTCAGATGGATCCTGGCTGAAAGCAGAGAATTCCAGAAAGATGTTTACCTGTGTTTTATTGACTATGCAAAGGCATTCCACTGTGTGGATCATAACAAATTATGGATAACATTGTGAAGGATGGGAATTCCAGAACACTTCATTGTGCTCATGAGGAACCTGTACATAGATCAAGAGGCAGTTGTTCAAACAAAACAAGAGGTTACTGCATGGTTTAAAGTCAGGAAAGGTGTGCGTCAGGGTTGTATCCTTTCATCATACTTATTCAGTCTGTATGTTGAACAAATAATCCGAGAAGCTGGACTATATGAAGAAGAATGGGCCATCAGGATTGGAGGAAGACTCATTAATAACCTGTGATATGCAGATGATACAACCTTGCTTGCTGAAAGTGAAGAGGACTTGAAGCACTGACTGATGAAGATCAAAGAACACAGCCTTCAGTAGGAATTACACCTCAACATAAAGAAAACAAAAATCCTCACAACTGGTCCAGTAAGCAACATCTTTTCAGTGCTATTAGAGTTTGTTTTACGTATTTCGGAGCCCTGTCGTTGGGTGTGTAAATATTTATTATAGTTATGTCCTCCTGGTGTATTGACCCTTTAATCATTACATAGTGTCCTTTCTTATCCTTTGTGGTGGATTTTACTTTAAAGTCTATTTTGTCAGAGATTAGTATTGCCACCCTTGCTCTTTTTTGAGTGTTGCTTGCTTGATATATTTTTTTCCACTCTTTGAGTTTTAGTTCATTTGTGTCTTTAAGTCTAAGTCGTGTCTCTTGTAGGCAGCATATAGACGGATCATGTTTTTTGCATCCAATCTGCCACTCTCTGTCTCTTTGTTGGTGTATTTAGTTCATTTACATTCAGTGTAATTATTGATAGGTATGAGTTTAGTGCTGTCATTTTGATGTCTTTTTTTGTGTGTTGTTCACAATTTCTTTGTTCCACTCAATTTTCTGTGCTGAGTTGTTTTTTTTTATGTATTTTCTTTTCATTGTTGTTGATTTTGTGTTTGCTCAGTCTTTATATTTTTCTAGTTTTTTATTTTGACTTGTAGGATTGTTAGTTTCCTTTGGGGTTACCTTAATATTTACCCCTATTTTTCTAAGTTTATACCAGTCTTTTATTTCTTTATATCGCCTTGACTTCCTCTCCATATGAAAAATCTATGTCTACATTTTTTAAGTCCCTCTTTTTTGTTTTAATGTTGTCATCTTTTACATATTGAATCTATTTCCCTATTTTCAGTGTTTTAGCTTTGATTTATTTTTGTGACTTCCCTATCTGGGTTGATATCTGCTTGGTCTGTCCTGTGTTCTAGTCTTGGGTTGTTAGTCTGATGTTACTGATTTTCTAACCAGAGGACTCCCTTTAGTATTTCTTGTAATTTTGGTTTGGTTTTTGCAAATTCCCTTAACTTCTGTTTATCCGGAAATGCCCTAATTTCGCCATTATATTTGAGAAACAGTTTTGCTGGATATATAATTCTTGGCTGGCAGTTTTTTTCCTTCAAGGCTTCATATATGTCATCCCATTGCCTTCTTGCCTGCATGGTTTCTGCTGAGTAGTCCGAGCTTATTCTTATTCACTCTCCTTTGTAGATGACTTTTCATTTATCCCTAGCCACTCTTAAAATTCTCTATTTTTGGTTTTGGCAAGTTTGATTATAATATGTCTCGGTGGCTTTCTTTTGTGATCTACCTTATGTGGGGTTCAATGAGCATCTTGGGTAGATATCTTGTCATCTTTCATGATATTAGGGAAGTTTTCTGCCAACAAATTTTCAACAGTTCTCTCTGTGTTTTCTGTTATCCACCCCCGTTCTGGTACTCCTATCACTCGTAGGTTATTCATCTTGATAGAGTCCCACATAATTCTTAGGGTTTCTTCATTTTTTTAAATCCTTTTATCTGATTTTTCTTCAAATAAGTTGGTGTCAAGTGCTTTATCTTCAATCTCACTAATTCTGACTTCCATTGCCTCAATTCTGCTCCTATGACTTTCTATTGAGTTGTCTAATTCTGAAATTTTATTGTTAATCTTCTGGATTTCTGACTGCTGTCTCTCTATGGATTCTTGCAGCCTCTTAAATTTCTCATTATGCTCTTCTCTAATCTTTTTAATTTCCTCTATCACGTGTTCTGCATTTTGCTTAATTTCCTTTGTTATTTCTTTAAGAGTTCTGTATATTAATCTTTTGTATTCTGCCTCTGGTAAGTCAAAGAAATTTTATTCCTCTGGAAAATTTGCAGATTCTTTATTTTGGGAGCTTGCTGAAGCCATCATGGATTTCCTGTTTATGTGATTTGATATTGACTGTTGTCTCTGAGCCATCAATAAGTTATTATATTTATTTATTTTATGTTTGCTTACTGTGTCCTAGCTTCTTGTTTTGTTTTGGTATGCCCAAATAGGCTGCTCATATGAGCTTGTTTGATTATTGGCACCTTTGAAGCTCTAACGTCCTGCCACCAGGTGGTTAGATCTGTTACTAGGTATGTGAGCTTAGGAGTCTGCCCACTCCTCCCGTATGGATCCAGCTCAGGTGCCCAGGTAGGTAGCCACCAAGTGTGTGGTGCAGGCTCTCACCTACAGTCCTAGACCGGCATGAGTGATTGGTGTAGGCACAGGTATCTGGCTGCAGCAGGGGGACACACTCTGAGCAAGGCAGGGGGCTGACGGCTGCCCCCGAGTGTCCAGGAGGAAGGCATGTCCCTGTTCCTTAGAGTGCGTAGGTAGGTGGGTTTTGCAGCTGGACTATGAGCACCCAGTGCTGTTGGCTGTAAGGACTGGGGGGCACCTGTTATTCATGGGCCCCTATTGCAGGTGGCTAGGTGGTGTAGGTGGAGCCACCAGTCCTCAGGCCCCTGATGTGGGTAGGTGAAGACCCTGCTTAACGGGCAGAGCAGTGTCAAATGTCACGAATCTGCCACTTCACAGCTGAAACAGTTGACGTTAGACTTCAGGTATATACCCTGATATACTGCGGTAATGAGGGTCTACGCTGTTGAAATGGGCCCACACAAGTGTATGCAGGGGGAAAGTCACTCAAAGTCTGTGGATCCCTTATGCCTGTGCCCAGGCAAGGGAGCTGTGCCTAACCTGGGTTCCTGGCTTAGTGGAGCCGGCCGTTTATTTTTTCCCCTGTTTGTTAATTTGTTCACTCTCCAAGGACGAGAGAATGGCTCAGTGCGTGTGACAGATCCTACTTCCAGCCCAGCAATTGCTGAAGCCAGGCCGGGACCGAGTGTAGAGCAGGGAGTGGGGAGGTAAAAGGGAGGGAGAGAGGTTTTTCCCTAAGGGGGGTGTTTTTGATCTGCACAGTAGGCTGTACGCAAGTACTTATCTTTCGCCAATCAAGGGCTGCTTCTCACTGGTTCTGGGTGACCAAGTAGACTCTCTGGTGCTGGGTCTTTCTCGGTGCGGGAAACGCGCCTCCTGAGCACCACTGCTTGCTTGCCTCACCGCTCACCCATGAGCTAGCTGCTCAGGCCTGAAGGGCTCAGGCTATCACCGGGTCAGGTCTGGCAACTCCTCGCTGCTTCTGAACCATCTCTCCCTCCCCTTGCCACTCAGTCCGGTTCCTCAACTTCGCCTTAGAAGTTCAGGGCTCCTAGATTGCCGTATATAATTGATTCACTTGTTTTTTCAGGTCTTTGTTGTAAGAGGGTCCCCCGGAACCGTCTGACTACTCCGCCATCTCAGCCCCGCCTCCACATTTGTTCACATTTTAACATTTCTGAAATCAGTGTACATCTTATAGTCAACAGCATCCTAATCTGTCATCCAGACAGCGGTTGTGATTTAGCTGCCTTTCCTGCACATGTGTAAACTTGGTAGCTTTCCTGGTGGCATGACAGGACAACTATAACCCCGTGATGTTGCAGTCCACAAACCATGTAGGGATTATTTGAGTCCTGGCTGGTACCTAGACACTTAATTATTGACTGTCTGGCAAGATCATCTGCTAGCATCAAAACTTCCAGAATGGATGTCAGCGGCTTAGAAAGAAATCCTGGCAATATTAGAGGATGTGGTAGGCAGCCTCCAATATGGTCCCCAATAATCCCCACCTCCTGCTATTCACACGCTTGTATAGTCCCCTTCCACATTGTTTGTGGGACCAATAGCATATAGCAAAAGTCATGACACATCACTTCCGATATTAGGTTATAAAAAGACCGAGGCTTCTGTCTTGAGTGTTCACTGGGGCTCTCTCTTGGACTACTTGCTGTTGAGGAGGCCAGCTGCTGTGTCATGGAGACACTCAGACAGGCTAATAAGAGACCCATGAGATGAGGAACTGAGATAAAACCCAGCCAACAGCTATTTAGGAACTGAGGTCTGCCAATAATCATGTGAGGGAGCTTGGAAGTGGATTCTTCAGCCCCAGATGACTGCAGCCAGGCCCAGCTCACAGTTTGATTGCAACCTCACACGAGAGACCTGGAACGAGAACCACCCAGCTAAGCCACTCCCAGATTTCTGACCCATGGAAACCCTAAGATTAGAAATGTTTGTTGCTTTAAGTTGCTAAGATTTGGGGTAATCTTTAAGACAGCAATAGATAATTCAGTAAAGCACTCTTAAGAAATGCTATATCATCAACACTTGTGATGGCCCAGATGATGGTTCTGTATGGAAATATACAGACGTCGACAGCGCACAGTTGAAAGGGATTCCAAAGGATCAGACTCTGAACATGAAAAAGTTTTAAGAAAACCTTAAGCAATGTATTTCACTCATATTTTCCTTGTTATGTATGTAGAAGAGTGATTTTTGTTAAAAATATATTTCTGTATAAATCTAAACGCGCTTTTTCAATAAGGATAAAATAAAAATTCTAAGTGATAGGAAATCAGGAGAACTAGTTAGCCTTTTGAGCAGAGGCATGGGTTAAGATTAGTAGACTTTGACGAAATCAGCCACTTGTCTTTGTGAGTTGACTTATCCTCACCCAGGACAGCCCTGTAAAAGGGTGGGTATCATCAACCCATTTTACAGATGAGGAAGCTGGGGCCCTGGGGGTTGTTACCACAGGGTACTCAGGCAGTCTGGCTCCAAAACCTGTGATTGTCTCAGCCACTACATTCAGACATTTTAGATCTCCGGGGAATTCCAAAAAACCAAACCTGTTGCCGTCCAGTCGATTTCTACACATAGCGACTCTATGGGACAGAGTAGAACTGTTCCATAGGGTTTCCCAGGAGTGGCTAGTAGATTTGAACTTCAGATCTTTTGGTTAGCAGCGGAGCTCTTAACCACTGTGCCACCAGGGCTCCAGCGGGGAATTTAGCAACTGCTTAATCCCTGATTTTACAGTTGAGGAAGCAGGAAACTAGAGAGGGAGCAGGACTTGCCCAAGGTCCACAGGGAGGGGTGGCTGAGCGGGATCGTTCAAGTCTCATAGTGGATTGGGCTTGATAGGAGGGGAGAGGGGCTGTAGGCCTGGATGGCAGCTGCCGGTGCTCACCCCTCCCCCAGTGCAAAGTGCCCCTTCTTTCCATTTTGGGAACGGGCACAACTTGGTGGGGGTCAGGGGGAGGCGGCTTCGGGAAACCACCAGGCCTCCTTCATTCTCAGGATTCCCGAGGCAGCCATTATCCGCGGAGGAATGTTCCGCCAGCAGCCCGGAGGGGGCGGGGCCTCGTCCGGCGCCCCAGACAAGCCGGCTTTGTGCTTTCCACGCAGGGCCCCTCCTGGCCTGCTCCAGCGAGGTCTTCGGAGCGTTTTTCAGGGCTTGCAGGGCAGGCCCTAAGAGATGAAGCCACTCGGAAAGGCGTGGGCCACGAGGGATGCACTTGGTTCCTGAAGGCCAGTCTAGGAGGGCTGCCTGGAGGAGAGGTGAGAGGACCGCCTAGAGGCCTGGGTTAGTGGCTCCTCAAAGCTAAAAATGTGCATTCCCAGCCTCCACTACGAGGAATGTATCTTAAGGAAATAATTAGACACATGCACAAAGGTGAATGTTACAAGTTTGTTCACGAAGCTTTTATTTCTAGCAGAAAATAAAATCGACAGCAAAGGGAACTTGTTAAATAATCCTGGCATGTCCCCATGATGGAATATTAAGCGGTATTAAAAATGGTGTGGTATAAATGCATTAGTAGAAAAGAAAAGGTGCTCCAAATATTTGTCTATTGAAAAAATCAGATTACAAAGCAGTGTGGAGATCTCTCTCTCTATATATCTATATAATAATGTCTGGCAGACTCAAAAATGTTACCTGTGGTTATCTCTGGGTGGTAGGATTGAGGGTGTTTGAATTTTTATTTTGTGTTTATCTGTATTTTTTATATTATCTATAATTTTTGTAAAACCATGTTTTACTTACACAACCAAACTGTGTGTGTATGTGTCTGGGAACTCCAACTGGGTTAGGGGCTGGGTGCCCCTCAGAGAAGTTTCCCCAGCATGGCTCTTGCCCTCTGAGGGTAGGCAGAGACAGCTGTTGAGGCATCAGAAAATAAGTGCCAGACAGGCAACGTCTGAGACTAATAATAATAGCAATAACTCACTTAGCACTTTACCACGTGCCTCCACACACGTTATCTTATTTGAATCCCACCATAATCCCGTGAAGTCACAACATCCCCCTTTTACAGGTGAGGCTCCAGGAGGTTAAGTGGCTCCCCGCCGGGAGCAGCAGAAAAGTGGTGGAGCTAGGATTCAATCCAAGGTCCTGACCTTCAACCACGGCACCCCACTGCCTCCCCAGTTCACATCCATCACAGCATCCTGCATTGGCCCTTCACCTGCCCCTCTTCCCCACCAAGTTCAACTTTCTCTAGGAAGCACTGGAGTCTTGTTCAAGTCTCTATTCCCAGAATTTAGTACACGCTCTTGAATGAATGAATGAGTGCAAACTGGAGCCTTGCTGGAGCGGGTCTTGATAGATTTACAAACCTGCCTGCCTGCATCTTTTATACTTGCTGTATTCTCTGTATTTATTTCCCTTTTGCTCTTTAATATTTAGCAAAGCCTGTTAGAAAATGGCTGACAGCAAGAGCTGCTACAGGAACGGGTCTGTCTGGGTCTGAACCAAAGTGTCAGAGGGGCAAGAACATGTCCCCGCCCCTTTACACACGCACACCGGTAACTGAAGGCAGCTACCCTCAAGGCAAGGGGAGCAGAGGAGAGGCCCTTGGTCAGCTGTCCAAGGAGGGAGGGTTTCTATGCAGGACCCATGCTTGGAAAGGATGGGGTTCCACACACTGAGCCATGCTGCCCACACCCTTCCTTCTCACACCTTCACAGACCTCAGTCTCAGACCCAGAGAGGTGGAGGTTCAAGGGTGGGCTGTGGATACAGATTGGGCCAATCAGGGAAGGCATCCTGGAGGAGAGACCTGGAAGGCAAGTTTAGGAGGGAGAGGAGGCCAGGGCAGAGGGCAGAGGCGAAAGAAGTGAGGAACATGCCCTGGCAGTTTGGGCCTTAGATGATTTAAATACAACCAGATGTGCTGGCAATCGCCTGTTAGGCCCAGCCCCATGAGGGAAGGATGGGGGTGGGGAGACCTCTGGGCCACTTGGATTTCCAGTTCCTCCTTCTGCCCTGGGTCTGTAAGCTTTAGGTAGGGGAGAAGCTCAGTGGGGTTCCAGAGGGGCTGGCATGTTAGAGGGTGGCCATTGCAGGCCTGAGTGGAGTCCTCTGCCTTTGGGCTGTAGGATGCAGGCTCAACCCTCGGAACCTAGAGAAAAGGATTAGGAGAGCTCTGGTATAGGAGCTGCCAGCTCTGTTGGGGTTGGGGGACAGCTAGGGAAGGCTTTACAGAGGAGGGCACACCTGAGCCGGGTTCTTAAGGATGAATAGGAGCTCACCAGGCAGAGTAGGGGAAATATTTCAGGCAGCAAGACTTTGAGGTATGAAAGGGTGTGGGTGTTTAGTGAGTAGTTCTGTGGGGCTGGATTATAAGGTACATGGGGTACTGGCCCAAAGGTTGTACTGTGAGATGTGGGGAGCTTATGCTCACAGACCAAATGAAAGGGCCAGTTGTAGGGTGAGGTTTTTGGAAGTGGGGATCAGGGTCCTCAAGTGTTGGGCCCCAGGGGGTGAGGTGGGGGCTGAGAGCCTTGAGCCCAAGCTCTTCCTCTCAAGTCTTGTGTGGTCTGGCACTGGGCTGTGTCTGCCCAGAGGAAGGGGCAACTCTTTCTGATTTCCACAGAGGTTCTTAGAGGCTCCTAGGCTGAATGTGGGGTGGGGGTTGGACTCAGACACAGCCTGTGACTCAGTGGGAAATGTACTAACAGGCCTAACACTTGAGGAGCCTGAGACCCTACCTCCAAAAACCTTCCCCCACACCTGGCGATTCCATTTGGTCTGTGAGCAGAAGTTCCCCCACCTCACAGTACAACCTTTGGGTCAGTACCCCATGTACCTTATAATCCAGCCCCACAGAACTTCTCACTAAACACCCACACCCTTTTCTTTTTTAATACCTAAGAGTGTGTCTGTGTGTGTAGGGGGATGTTGAGCAGGATTGGGAAGGCACTGGGAATTGGGCCTGAAAGCCCAAACAGCGAGAAAGAAAAGCACTAGGGCTTCCATTTGTCGGGGGAGCAGCCTGAGCCTAGGACAAGTGAGGGGGTAGCAGCCAGCTGGGTGTGGCGTCCTTTGGGTAAGCCTCCCTTTGGGTATCCCCTAACCGGGACACATTTCCTTCCTTTCCTGCTTCATAATGACTCCTGAGTGGCAGATCCAAAGAGCAGTCTCCCCGCCCTTTCCTCTTCCTCTCTTCCATTTCTTCCTCCCTTCCTCTCCCCCACCCCCACCTCATCCTTCCCCAAGGGCCCTTTTCTTTCCTTCCTCCTCACCCCACCTGCTTCTCCCTCCTTCACTCACTGGCTTCCACTTCCTCCCTCTAACTCTCCTCCTCCCTTCAAACCCTCAAAGTGGATTCTCCCTAGACCAGCTGGGTAATGCTCTCAGAAAGGCCCAGTTGTAATTCTCTGGTCCAGTAAGGTCACACACTTGCTCACACCCCTTCCCATATACACTTACACCCATACACAGACACCAGCAAGCTTGCAGGGATACTCAGCTACACACCAAGTACACAGCTGACCTCCCTGAGCATGGAGCAGGGGCTGAGATTCTCCACCTTGGATGTGATACAAGCAGAAGGGCTTGGAAAGAATGGAGGTCCCTCTGCAGAAAACAAGCATGACCGCCATCATTGCCACTATTATTATCCCATCCATTGCCGGGCACTTGACCTGCTCGAGGATGGTCACAACGACCAGCCTGACCTCAGCTGGGGTCTCTCAGAGCACAGACCCCTTGGCTAGGGACAGCCAGGAGAGGCGTCAGCAGGGAGTCCTCAGAGATCAGACCCCAGTGCCCTGCCCAGGAGGGCAGGAGGGAGAGACATGATGAAGGGCCATTTGCCAGGATTGAGTATTTGTCAGCCTGGGAGGCTGGATGATGTATTAACATGACTTTAATGAGCTTGGGGAGGAGGAGTCACACTTCATTGCCTGAGCACTGGTGCAGGATGGGGGCTGAGGGGTGAAGTGACCAGCCTCATCCTACCCCCTAACTAAACCCCTTAACGTGACCCATGGCAATTTGCCCATCTTCAAGATGCTCCTCCAAGATGGTGAACCTTATGTCCAGCAAATGCCTTCTCCAGATGCACACCCATCCTAGTATCTCACATCCCTAGAGTCTTACTGGGAAGGCCTTCCTTAGGTCTGACCTTGGCTTTCCTACCAGAACTGCAAGATTCTTTTCTCCTGGGCTCCTGGGGGATGAATTCAATTCCTTCCTTCAACCTGGGCCCCTCAGTCCAACCCTGCACCCATCATCCTCTCCTACCCTGGAGCCTGGTGGAGTGTGCCCCCCCGCCCCATACCCAGAGGCAATGCTCTAGCAATACCAGGCTTGGCTTCTTGGTACCAGTCCTGCTGGTTGAGGTCCCTTACCTCATGTGGATATTGGCCTCTCCCTTAACTCCTGCCTCTGGCCTTTAGGGAGCTTGAGAGGTACGGTGTAAAGAGTGCAGTAGATTCATGATCCACCCCAAGCAGGTCACTTCTCCTCTCTGGGCCTCAGTAAGGAAATATTCAAGGAGTTCCTCCCAACTCTGTTTCCTGGGATTGTCCCTCTAGGATGGTAGCTGTGGCTCCCTTTCATCCTGCTTTTCTGGTTCTGAAGCCAGGGGCTGCCCTAGCTTTCTGAGCCTTAACACATCCCTCCCCTGTCCCGGGGTGTGGTCTCGTGAGTGTAGGGTGGAGAGGAAGAGAGAATTCTGGGATGTGGAGAAGATCCAGACCCTGACCTTGGTGAGCTGCAGAACCTGCTTGGATGCTGGTCTTGCTTACATATGTGGATTGAGGAAGTAATGAGAGCAGTTGCAGGCTACTTCTTTCCCTTTTCCTGAGTGGCAGCCCTTCCCCGTGGGTGCCACTGAGTCAGTCAGACTGTAAAGCCTCCAGAGGAGTCCTCATAGAAGGGGGGCATTTAGACTTTTGCAAAACACAGAGGAGAGAGCCCTACTCTGCTTGCTGGGGGTAGAGGGTGCATCTTGTCCTGCTGGTACGTAGAGAGGCTGAACAATTACCCAAAAGGAAAAGATACCTCAGAAGAGAGGACCCTTAACCACTGCCCTTGGGTGGAAACATGGATGGGTTTGGGACCCTCTGTGTGGTGGTGCAGTGGTTAAGAGCTCGGCTGCCAACCAAAAGGTCAGTGGTTTGAATCCATCAGCCACTCCTTAGAAACCCTATGGCAGTTCTACTCTCTGTCCTATAGGGTCGCTATGAGTTGGAATTGACTCGACGGCAACCAGTTGGTTGGATGCTTGGTGTGTTCAACATGTCTGCCAGGAAACTTATCTGGACCCGCCCAGCCTAAGGGTAGCCCCTCCATCTACAGCCTCCTATGGCACAGCTGGTTCCCTGTGGGCTGCTTGTCAGGCCTTTATCATTGCTGAAGCATTGTGTCTGGGTGTCTTCCCTTGGACTTCTGGCTCCACAAGGGCAGGGCAGAACCCTTTGCGCTCTCTCAGGGATCCCCAGCACCTAGCCCAGCGCTTAGCACAGAGTAGATGCTCAATACATACATATCGGTTGAAATGAATGCATCAGTCAATGCCTTTGGACACTTCTGAACAGGACAATGTCTGGGATTCATCCTCCATCTTCATCTCCATTCACCCTACAAGGCCTAGTATGAATGCTGCCTTCTTGGGGAAGCTCTCCAGTGAAGCTTGCCATTTATAGGTCACACCCCACCCTACCCGACCCTGTGCTACCTACATCCTGGGCTCGGCTCTGCCTATTGCACCAGATGTGGCGTTAGTGCTGAGCTGTGGCCTTGCCTCCCTGTGCATCCTACCCCTCTGCATCCTGGGCTGGCAGCACAGACTGGTACTCAGTAGGTGCCCAGTTCACCTAGGGGTAGGGGGATGAGGGAGATGAGTAAGCATGAGTCAACAAGGCTTTGGCCAAAGCAGTTCCAGAATTCCAGGAGAGTAGGTCTTGGGCGGCTAGCGGACTGCGGGCCGGCCCGGCTGCCTTCCCCTTTGCCCTTCGACCCAGGAAGCTGCTCACACCCAATGGACACGCTCGGTGGGCCCAGCTGCTCCCCCGCAACAGCGGGCAGCTCCCCCACCCCTACCCGCCTGCCTGGCTTCCACCTCCACCCCAACTTCCCGCTCTGATGGCCAGGGAGAGGTGGGGGGCGGGCGGGCCTGAGAGTGGCGCAAGGACACTCCCCACACCAAAGGTCATTTGCTCTCCCCCCCCCCCCACTGTGGCTAATTTATTTCAGAGCTAGGGGAGGGCGAGGGGCGGGGCGAGGCCGGGAGGGTTGAGGGGAGGGGCCGGGCGAGCCCCGAGGACGTGGGGGCGGGGCGGGGGCGAGGTGGAGGAAGGAGGGGAAGGAGCCTGGGGTGGAGAGGGCCAGGGAAGGGGCGGGAGTTGGGAGAAGGGAGGGGCACAAGGGGAGGGGAGGAGCAGCGAGAGGGGAGGGGAGCAAGGTCTTGCGAGGCAGG
>NW_004444145.1:3345256-3369422 GCF_000243295.1 Trichechus manatus latirostris | reverse complement strand
GGCCGGACGCCCCCCCGGGCCGCGCACACTCACCTAGGACCCGGCCGGGATGCCGAGGTACCGGGCCGCGGGCCAGGGCCGGGGCAGGCTCGGGAGCGCGCGGGCGGGCCGGGGTCAGGGGGTGGTGACCGTTCGGTCCGGGTGTCCGGAGCTTTGTCCGCGCTCGCGGGGCCGTACGAGGGCCGGAGAAGGCGGGGGCTGCGGGTCGTGGGGTTCAACTAGGCAGGGGTCGGAGGGCAAGGCCGGCGAGGGACCGGAGCGGGTGCGTGGGAGCCGAGGGTCACTTCTCGGCGGGAGGGGGCGGGAAGAGAAGGGGATCGCCGCTCGGCCGCTGACCGGCCCCCCTCCTCGCCGCTGCCGTTGGTGCTGAGGCTGCAGAAGTAGCGAGCAGCGGCCCTGGGGGAGCCTGCCAGATTGGGGTTGGGGAATCAGGATTTGCCGGTTCGGGTCCCCGAAGGAGCCTGTGTCCGGAGCCAGAGGGCCGGCCCGCAGGCCCCTCCCACTCCGTCAGGTCTTTGTCCAGGGGCCCCTGTGAGTGTGGGAGGGGGGTGGGGACTGGGTTCTCGGCCCGGAGATTCCCCGGCATCTTGACGGGGCAGTGACAGGAGACTGAGGCCACTTCGGGCCCGTCTGTCCCTAATGCCTATCCGCCTCATTTCTTCTGGCCCGGGAGTGCTCTCACTTCAGAGTCAAGGTGTTACAGACAGCTGCACTTACCTTCACCCATGGGCTACAGGCTATAAAGGAGACCCCTGAGCTCCCAGCTCTTTACCGAGAGCCCCCTAAACCTCTCCACTCCAAGAACCCTCTCTTGGTTTACATAGAGATTCCCCATGCTAGGAATCCCTCTTTAGAGGGTCCTTCGCAGGGTGTTTGGCACACAGTAGGTGCTCAGCAAATGTTGGCCCCCTTCCGCAGCCCCTCCAGCCTCCGTGCCCCTCCTGGGAGGGGGAGGCCTGGGACGGGTCTGCGCAGGGGAGAGTGTGACCGGCCTGGAGCCTGCGCCCAGCGGCAGCCGGGCGCGCAGGGGTGGGTGGACGGGTGGGTGGGCTGTTAAAGAGACGGTCACTAAATCAGGATTAGGCCGTGGGGCTGTCAGGCTGCCTGGCCCTGTCTCCATGGATACCTAATTTGGAGGAGAATAGAGGACGGAAGAATGTTTGTGTTGTCGTCCGCACTGGGCTGCGGCGGCCAAGCGGGCTCCTGTTCTCGGCCAGGCAACGAGGAATGGGGATCCGGTTCCAAACCCACTCTGGGCATCCGGAGGGGGCCTTTCTCGGTTCCCTGGCCCCGGAGTCGCCTGGACTTGGAGTGGGCCGGGAGATGCCGCGGTCCAGAGAACTCTGAACCTGCATAGGGAGCCCCAGGCCCTCCCAGAGTCCAATCCCTAACCCTTGCGCATCCCTCCTGGAAAGGGACTGGTTGGGGTTCTTCAGAGTCCCGTCCCCGAACTTCCTGGTCCGGTAGCAAACACCGTTCTCTGCTGGACCTTATCAGAGCTGAGCGGCTCTGTGCGGCGGTGGGGCCGGGACAACAGTGATTGCTGCGGGGCAGGGGGGCGGGGCGGGACTTCCTGGAGTGGGCGGGGCTTGCCGGGATGGCTGTGCTGGACCGGTGACAGGTCTCGTAAATCCCCCTTCCTACTTTTAACACAATTTCATTTATTTCCACTCGATTCCACTGATGTCTGCAGCAGCCTTGCCTGTGAGGAGTGACTCTCGTGCCCTTGCTGGGGGAAAGCTCTCTTGGGCCAAAGGGAATTTAGCTGTGTAGGGCGGTGGAGTTGCTTCTGGTGAGGTCCAGATAACCCCCATTCCCTAGGGGAACCAGGAGGAGAACTGGGGGCCAGAGAGACACAAGGATGACTTTGGTTTCCGAGGCCCTGAGCGACCCTCTGACACTGGAGTGGCGGTGGGCTGGGCTCATGATCCAGCAATTCCGGACAATTCCCTACACGATCCAGAGGAGGGCAGAGAAGAGGGACCCAGGCCGGAGTGTGGTGTTCCCAGAGCCTTTTCCTGCCTTCCTCCTGGTCATCCATGGCCACGGCTTTTTATGGAGCAAGAATCCCCTCTCCTCCCCTGCCTGGGCTGCAGCTTTATTGCTGAGATCTCAGACTCTACACAATTTCACGCCTCTCTGCCTTTACTCCTGCTGTTCCCTCAGCCAAATGCCTTCGCCATTGTCCTTGCCAGAACTTCCTCATTCTTCAAGGTCCAACTCGGACCTTGCCACACTTCCTCCATGCAGCCTCCCCAGAGTTCCCAGCTCTTGGCATTCGCTCCTCCCTCAGGGTTCTCCTTGCCCTGCACCTGTATCTCTCTCCAGCCTTTGTAGTTGAGCCCACACTAGGCTTGGCCTCTTGGAGGACAGAGGCAAAGCATATACTTCCCTGCACCCACCCCCACTAGGCCTGGCACAGGGCCTGGCACTTCTTGGGTGCTCTGGAGATATTTGTTGGTGGATTTTGTAAGGGCTCTTAGCCAGGCAGCCTACAAAGCATGGAATCTGGCCACTTTCAGGCAAATAACTGTACACTCCTGGGTGGGTAGAGACCCTTGGGCAGGCTTTTTCTCCCCTTCCTTTCCCTCTCCTCGTCACTGACCCTCCCCCACCCCCCACCCCCAAGTTCAGGGAGGACTTTGCCCCTTCCCTTCCCCACAGACCAGCATTCTTTCCCTGCCATTATCATCCTGTTAAACAGAGGGGCCAGTCAGGATCCATATGGATCACATTAACAATTGCTTATTATCTGGGCCAAGCCTCCCTCTACTCCCCACCCCCAGCTTCTGCTACTGCAGTTGTTGGACCCTTAGGAGCCAACACTTCCCCCTACCCAGTGCCTGTCTGCATCAGTGTGGGTTGGTCAGCCAGAGGGCATGGACAGGCTAGTCTCCCTTACCCTCCCTGTGCCTTCTAGCAGGACTTTGCCTCTTCTTGATTTGGCTGGCAGTTAATGACCCCTTTACCCTATGTAATGAAAACTGGGTTCCCCCCAGGAGCATGGCTCAGTGAGTGTCCAGGACTGCATGAGGGAGAGGTGGACCCGAGGCCCCAGTGCACATGTGGTAACAATAAGAGCCGCTGTCTTCCAGTGGACAGAGGCTGTGGGCAGGGGCAAGCCACACTGGGCAGACCATGGGCTGCACTGGAATGTTCTGTGATCTCAGCCCTGAGCTGGCTGTGCTCCCTGTGGGAGCTGGTGGGCTAGTGAGGGAGATCAGGGCAGGAGAGGCTCTACAAGACGGTGGGAAATTGAGTCCCAAGCCTTGGGCAAGAAGCAAGAAATCAGTGAGAGTTTCCTGTGGCTGCCGCTAAGTTGGCCTGGAAGGATGAGGTTTGGAGTATATGTTTAAATGCGTATAACCTGAGAATAGTAGGGATGTTAGGGACCTTGAAGATTACCCAGTCTAGAGATCCATAACTTCTTTTGATTTATAGACCCCTTGGAGGGAGGGAAGTTGTCCCCAGAAAAATGCACTTTCATCAATCTACACCAGACTTGGCATTCTGTTTTAGAGGGTTCCTGGACCCCTTGAAGCACATAGGGACCCCACATCAAGAAGCCCTCAGCCTAGTCCAGCCTTCTCTGATGTGCTAAGTCAGAGTAGGACCTGAAGCCCGGGTCTCCTGGTCTCCAGACTCAGTGTTGTCTCCACGGCCTTATTACTGGCAGGCGGATAGCAGGAACCAAGGGACCAGGGACAGTGGACTGAGGTGCTGGGCCAGTCCTCAAGTGGGAAGAGATCACACTCTTGGGTGAGGGTCTGCACTGGTCATTTCATTTCTGAGTTTGGGTTCTGGAGAGACAATGTCCAGTGATCTTTTTGTTTTAGGGTCTACTTATCCCCAGAACAAGGAGGAGTGACAAGAAAGCCTAGCTTTTCTCTGAACATTTTTGAGTCTCAAAAAATCATAGTTAACATTTACATAGCGTTTATTAAGAATTCTATATTTCATCTGTAAATGGGGCCAAGAAGGGTGCGCCCACCTCATAAGCATTACTGTGAGGATTCAACGAGGCAGGCGTTGAGAGCTGGGAGACCTGAGTTCTAATCTTGAGCGACTCTGCCGGTCTGTGAGGGGAAGGTCAGAAATTCAGGTGAAAATGCTTGGGGCTGTAACTGCTGTTGATGCTGACATTTCTCTGGTTTGTCCAGCCAAAGACAAGGGATTGCAGTGGCAACAATTCTTTTCCTTTAGCACTGAGGTTTGGACAGGGTCATTCTTTGAAATTCATCTTGGGGCCTGGGGAGGGGAAGTTCTCAGTGAATAGGAGAGTTGAGCAATGCCATAGGCAAGCCTCCACTGGGCTTTGGCCCTGCCTCCCACCGCCTCCCCCCCCATTTTACACTGACCTGCCATGGCCTCCACCCTGGGGGGACACCCTGAGTTGCAGTCAACTTGTCACTAATCAAGTGTAACCCTGAGCAAGTGACTTAATCTGCTTGAGTCTCAGTTTCTTCATCTACAAAATGGGGATGAGAACACTCACTGATGGTTTCAAATAGTCTGTCCCTTTGTCTCTGAAGTCATGCCTGTCTCTGGTGACCTGCTCAGTGGCTGAGAACCCAGGGTCACCAGAGAACCACCTCCCAGCGTAGGAGTGTGAGAGGACATGTGTGTGAAAGTTCTGGCCCATGGCAGGGCTGTCTTTGAAGCCCATCCAAAGTAGAGCCAAGGCAGAGAGGGGGACTCAGGAGGTAGCTGAGAAGAGAGCTTGGCCAGCTTGGCTCCCTGCAGGAATCTAGGAGGTGGAAGCATTACCTCCCTCTATCTCCCCTCACTGCCTGGGCCGACTCAGGCCACCTGGTCCCCAGCCCAGTGCTGGGATTAATCAGGGATGGATGGGAGGATGTGATAAAGAGGGTGCATTTTACTCTTAAAAGCTTGCGTGGAGCACCTACTGTGTCCCAGCACTGTGTAAGGCCCTGGGTTTACCTCAGCTGGGCTCCAGATTCGGGATTCCTCCACACGCACTCACTGGGCATCTATGTACCAGGCCCTGAGCTGGGGCTTTCACCCCTGCGATTTCCCTTAACAGCCCTCAGCTTCCCACATGGCCAGGGAGGACCAGAGGATGTCCCTAGCCCTGATGCTGTTTGCTTTGCTGCAGGCACCCAGCAGGCAGCGTGGCCACACTCACAGCATCCTTGACAGGGCCCTGGTCAGGCTCTGGCTGTTTCATCCAGGCAGCCATTCATCCAGCAGCCATTATTCTGATGTGGTCCCGCCTCTAAGGAGCTTACTAGACTGGGACCAGCGAAGAGGCAAAGGGACAGGCTATACTTTTCAGGGTCACTCTACCTGTATTCCTTGGGCAGAGGCGAGCCACTGAGGCCCTGTCAGCTGGGGAGTGGCACACTGTGGACAGTGGATAGGATGGGTTGGAGATGAGGACTGTAAGGGAGAAAACCAGTTATTTGACAGCAGGGCCTTGTAACAGTGAAATCCTCAGGGGACTGAGCTTCACTGAGAGAGGCTGTGTCAGTGGGAATTAGCAACTGGGACAAGGGCCACTGCTTAGGGGAGAATCCACTCAATGGTGAATGGGCATTGGGGGCTGGAGTAAAGGGGCATTGAGGACCTGGGGAGCCAGCTTCCTGCTCAGGGGCCCTTTGTCCCTACCTCCAGGCCTGTTGACTGTTGGGTTTGTTTCCTAAACCTCTGAAACCTCTGGGCCCTATCCCTTCACTAGCTACGTCCTGGGACCACCAGGCCCCCTCTTCTTCAGAGCCAGGGAGGTACCAGGCAGAGAATCCCCTAACACAGGCAGCCCCTGCTAAGAGTAAGCTCCTAGAAGCTTCTCAGGCGGCAGGAGGTGGGCTGCCTGGGACCCGCCTGTTGGGGAAGCCCATGAGATCCTAGGGATAGGCTCGCATGTAGGAAATAGCACCAACGGGATTCAGTTTAGGGATTCCTCTAGATAGAATTGGTGGAACATTGAAGAGGAGTTTGGTATATCCTCTCGTTGCTCTCAAGGAACTTGCTGATGGAAACAGTGTTTTGATTTTCCCACCCTTGTCCTTGCTGCGTTTCAGTTCAAATCTCCAGGTAATCTAAACCTCTACCCTCTTGAGCCCTTTACAAAGGAAGGTGCTTGAGTTGGGAGAGTTGGGGAGGAAAAGTCAGTGACTAGCCCATTTGGTCCTTGGATGCGCAAGAGTCTGGGGGTATTTATTCTTCTTTCCAGGCCAGTGGGGAAAGAAAGGTGGTGGGATTCAGATTATGCCTGAGATGGGCATCCCCCCATTCACACAGTCCTGCTCCCTCCCTGCCCAGACTGCCTGTCTCTGGCTTCTGTTGGGACAGACAGGCTCTTCCACCCAGCTCCTCAGAGAGGTGGCATGTCCATGTCATTAGTGATGGAACCGTTGGGGCTCTCACTCCTCCAGGAAGGGGCTTCTTTTTCAGATGGGCTGTGTCCTGTCTGATCGCCATTCTTACACAGCCCTGTTCAGGCTGGAGTGTTGTGGTCTCAGCCCCATGTTGGGAAAGATGAGGCTGTCTCAATGGGGCGGGGCAGACAGCTGGAAGGTGGAGCGGGGGCAGGTCAGGAATTCAGTTTGGTGCTTGTTGAGTTTGCAGTGTTCATCAGACATCCAAGCGGGGGCGACTCAAAAGACTGCAAGGCCCCTTCTGGCACACTGCAGAGAGGAGAGGAAGAGCCCTTCAGCCTGCCTGGGGGTGCTCCTCCCGGTAGACAGCTTTTGATGCTGAATGTGTCTACTGATGGGGAGCTCATTACTTTAGAGAAAACCCACTTATTCTCAGACAGAGCTGAGTTCTAAGGAGGGTGGTGGGGAAAAGAGGCGTGGCTGCCCATAGGGGCACAGTGTGCCACCTGACAGTTGTTCAAGTGTCTGGAGATACTTGGTCCTCAGGAGTCTTTCTTCTCCAGATTAAATGCTCCCTGTTTCTGTAGGCATGGTCCCCAGGCAGCTCCCTGTCCTGCCACTCATCCCCCTCTTAGGTAATGCAGGGACCCTAACCAGGGCCATGAGTGTAGACTGAAGCCAGATTCCCCGGCCTGGGGGCACTTTGTCTTAGTTTGGCGACTTAGGCAGGTTAACTGTGCCTCAGTTTACTCATCTGTAACATGAGAGTAACAGTAGTACCTATTACCTAGGGTTGTTGTGAGGACTAAGTGAACTAATGTATAAAGTACTGAGAGTAGTGCTTGGTACATTTGAGGTGTTAGGAATTCCATCCTGGAGCAGATAGACATAAGGGATTGCTGTGGTTGTTCAGTCTTTTCCTAGCACCCTCCCCTCAATTTCTTTTTCTTTCTTTGTTCCTTTGGCCCTGCGGGTGTGGGGGGCCACCCCCTTGGGGACAGCCCTGCCCACTCACGCCCAGGTAGACCTGCTGGGCTGCATAGCTGGAGTTTCTCAGCTCGGCACCCCCAGGGCTGGAAAGGTGGTAGGAGGGGGCCACTGCAGCCACTGGGGGAAGCCTAGTGGGCTGCCTGGGCCTGTTTCCTTGCTTTCTGTCAGGCCCGGCCCTGCAGGGACGTGTCTCTCAGCCCAGTCTCATGCACAGGAGGGGGGCATATTTGGGACCAGGGGACATGGGATCACCAAGACCTTAAAGCTTAAGCCTTTTGGAGGTCACATGCCACCCAAACTGACTCATTCAACCTTGGATACTAAACCGGTCTGGGGGAGGACGGTGTCCGCCCAAGACGAGACTATAGGCTCTTGAGCTGAGACTTGTGGTCTGTGGCCCCTGAGGAATTTGTATGGAATTCTATTCCAATGTTATTAATTTCCTTTTAGTCTCATGTATTTTATTTTATACATTTTAAAGTATTTTGAGAACAGAGCCACAGGTTCATCAGACTGCCCATGGCCCAAAACTGGTGAAGAGCCCAGATAGTATCCTCCAACCCACACCAAGGCAGGACCATGTCCTGAGGCAAGAGAAACGCCAGATGCCAACCTACGGGGAGACAGGCACTTGCAGGGTCTTACCCAGCTCCAGATAATATTGGTACCCGGCCTGGGCAGTAAGGACAGCCACCTTCACTGGGTGCCTGCTTGACACAAGTCAGCTCATTGAGTCTCCAAGCAGCCCTGTGAATGGCTGTTGTTGTTGTTGTTGGGTGCCCTCGAGTTGGTTCCTACTTGTAGAGACCCCATGTGACAGAGTAGAACTGCCCCATAGGGTTTTCTTGGCTGTAATCTTTTTATTTTATTTTATTGTTGCATTGTTATGTGACTCTAATTGCTCTCCCTATACTGTGACAGCACACTTCTCCTTTCCACCCTGGATTTCCCGTGTTCATTCAACCAGCTCCTGACCCTCTCTGCCTTCTCATCTCACCTCCAGACAGGAGCTGCCCATTTAGTTTCATGTATCTACTTGAGCTAAGAAGCACACTCTTCACAAGTATCATTTTATGTCCCATAGTCCAGTCTAATCCTTGTCTGAAGAGTTGGCCTCGGGAATGGTTTTAGTTCTGTGTTGACAGAGAGTCTGGGGGCCATGCTTTCTGGGCTTCTTCCAGTCTCAGTCAGACCATTAAGTCTGGTCTTTCTACTAGAATTTGAGTTCTGCAGCCCACTTTTCTCCTGCTCCATCAGGGACTCTCTGTTGTTTTCCCTGTCAGGGCGGTCATTGGTGGTAGCCAGATACTATCTAGTTCTTCTGGTCTCAGGCTGATGCAGTCTCTGGTTTATGTGGCCCTTTCTGTCTCTTGGGCTAATACTTTCCTTGTGACTTTGGTGTTCTTCATTCTCCTTTACTCCAGGTGTGTTGGGACCAGTGGATGCATCTTAGATGGCTGCTCGGTAGCTTTTAAGACCCCAGACGCCACTCGCCAAAGTAGGATGCAGAACATTTTCTTAATAAACTTTGTTATCCAGTTGACCTAGATGTCCCCTGAAAGCATGGTCCCCAGACCCCCGCCCCTGCTACTCTGTCCCTTGAAGTGTTTGGATGTATTCAGGAAACTTCTTAGCTTTGGTTTAGTCCAGTTGTGCTGACTTCCCCTGTAGTGTGTGCTGTCCTTCCCTTCACCTAAGATAATTCTTATCTACTATCTAGTTAGTGAATAACCCTTCCCCCCTCCCCACCCTTGTAACCATCAAAGAATGTTTTCTTCTGTGTTTAAACATTTTCTTGAGTTGTTATAATAGTGGTCTTATACAATATTTGTCCTTTTGTGACTGACCGAATTCCCTCAGCATAATGCCTTCCAGATTCCTCCGTGTTATAAAATGTTTCATGGATTCATCGTTGTTCTTTATCGTTAAAAAGTATTCCGATGTGAATATACCATAATTTGTTTATCCATTTGTCGGCTGATGGGCACCTAGGTTATTTCCATCTTTTTGCTCATGAACAGTGCTGCAATGAACTTGGGTGTGCATATATCTATTCGTGTGACAGTTCTTATTTCTGTAGGATATATTCCAAGGAGCGGGATTGCTGGATCGTATGGTACTTCTATTTCTAGGTTTTTAAGGAAGCGCCAAATCGATTTCAAAATGGTTGTATCATTATGCATTCCCACCAGCAGTGCATAAGAGTTCCGATCTCACTGCAGCCTCTCCAGCATGTTATTTCCTGTGTTTTTTGGATTAATGCTAGCCTTGTTGGGATGAGATGGTATCTCCTTGTAGTTTTGATTTGCATTTCTCTAATGGCTAATGATCGTGAGCATTTCTTCACGTGTCTGTTACTGGCTGTAATCTTTACGGAAGCACATTGTTATGTCTTTCCCCTGTGGAGTCGCTGGGTGGGTTTGAACCACTGACCTTTTGTTAGCAGCCGAGCCCTTAATTGTTAGTATCTCCATAATGCAGGTGAGAGATTGAGAGCCTCAAGATGGTAGTTGACTGTAGCATGTAGGCAGAATGTCAATTGCAAATCATTGTACCTCATGAAAAAGTAAATAATCTTTTTAAAAAAGTAATTACCAAAAAAAAGTAATTACTGTGGGAAAGAAGTACAGAGCAGCTTTACTCCAGAGGCCTTGCTCTTTCTAGCATCATTGAATCAGGGAAGGTTTTCGGAGGGAGGAGACTTTGGGAGGGAAAAGGACAGGCTGGAAAGGGAGTAAAACGAGATTGCTGGGCTGGAGAATAGCTTGTGCAAAGGCTCACAGGCAGAGGAGGTCTGAGCAGGAAAAGGAATGGGGAGGCCAGTGGGACAGGTGATATTGACTCCAAAGATGACTTTCGAGTGGTAGCACAGAGGTGCGAGGACTTGCTCTGGGAGCATTGAAGAAGGAGCCAGCAACAGCCTCACAGTCAAAGTAACACAATAGCTGGGAGCCCTTCAGCTGCAGAACTTGGAGCAGGTATTCTAGGCAGAGGGACCAGACCGAGCAAAGACCTGAAAGTGGGAGCATGTGTGGCCCAGAGAATGGACTGATGTGGCCGGAGGAGCTACAAGGGGCTGGAAGGAGGGACAAACCTACTTTTGGTGCCAGGCTAAGGGGTTTGGCCTCCACTCTGTGGTCAGTGAGGGGTGATTCTGTGTTGTAGGTAGGAGGACTACCCTGGTGGCCATGCAGAGTAAGGATTAGGAGGGCAGAGAGCAGAGTCAGTGAGTTCTGATGTGGAGTCTCGGAGGGGGACATGAGAGTTGTCGGTGGTTTTTGAGAGTGTTGACGGGACTCAGGGACCAATTGGATAGCCGTAGCAGCCAGAGGCAGAGACATAAGGGACCACAACATTTCCAACCTGGGTGAACATGAGCAGATGGACTCTGAAGAGAGAAGGCAGAGATGTTTTCTCTGTACTTGTTGAGTCTAACATCTTGGTGGACCTCCAGGAGATCCTACTAATTCTCACCTAAAGATTCCTAAATCTCTCAGTAAGATTCCCAGGGATGATGAAAAATGTGACTTTGGATGAAGTTGGGCCTGGGCCATTGTAGCCTCTCATTAGGGACCTGGATCAGGGGCATGTGACCTTGCCTAAGCAGTTTTCTAAGTGGCAGAAGTGGGGGGCATGCCAGGGTCTTGGGCTCCTCCCTCTATTGTCAAAGGCGGAACTAATGAGAGATGCCCCAGGACATAGGTCAGAGGGCCCTGAGGGGTGGGGTGAGGCCAGGAGGTCCTGGGACTCAGTCTGCATTTTCTGTGGTGATGAGCTCAGTCCCCACACAGCGTTTGCTGACCCACTGAATGGCCAGTCAGAGCCAATCAGGGAAATCTTTCCTGTAGGGTGGCCCTCTCCACTATGGGGCCCAGAGGACAGCTCAGAAGTTACAGCTTCTCCCCCTGGAGTTCCTTGAGCCCATTGGACCCTTCTAGCCCCAGAGAGCATCCCTACTTCTTAGGAGCTGAGTCATAGCCTGCACTGGTGTCCTGCTCCAGCCCCCTGCCTCCCTCTAGTCAATCTTGAAAGTACAACCACTCCCTCCTTGCCCTCATGCCAGCCTGTGAGGGAGGTGTTGTGTCCCCCCATTTCACATCGGAGGAAACACAGAAAGGTTGAGACACTTGTCCTACATTGCAGAGCTGACTCTGAGTCTAGTGCTCACTCCCTGTACTGTCTGAGCCACAGAAGGGAGGTGGGGCCCAGGTAGACTCCTGGGCTTGCTGGAGTGGGCTCAGAGACCCCTGGCCCTGGGTCAGCCTTTCAGGCTGGCCCTCAGACACCAAAGTCACTAATGGGTCCAGGCGAGGAAGGGGGAGAAGAAGGGAAGAAGTGTGTCTGCTGTAGAATGGGCTTTCTCAGTGATCCTCACCTGTTGTGGGGACTGAAGAAGACAATGGAGATCAAGCCCCCGGCCTGCCCAGTACAAAATGGCCTCTGGGAGGATAACAGCCCCTTGCCTGCCCTTCAGAGTGCTCTGGGAAGCATGGAGATAAAGTTACCTCTACCTCTCTTTCTGCCCTTTCTTCAGGGCCCTCTCTCCAGGGTCCAGGAGTCACAGTCCACCCCTAACCTGCCCCAGTTTAGCTCATGGGTAGTGAGAAGAGGGGTGTGGAAGCTGCCCGCAGACCCTCACCCCTCCACTGGATCCTCTCAAGGTCCCAGGCTTTGTTAGTTGCAGTTGCACTGCCCTTGAACAAACCCCAGGTCCCAAAGACTCACTTTACCTGTCCTCTGTGAAAACTTCCTTCCGCTCAGGCAGCTCATCTCAAGCGGACATTAAGAGACAAACCAAATCAGCCTTGCAAATCCTCACTGAGGTGGAGTGGCTCATAGCCCTGGAGCCTCCCAGAGGTACTGTTCCTTTAAAAGATAATGCTTGCTAAACAGAAAGGTTTTCTGTTGCTGAAATTTCAGGCAGTTAAGCAATTGGCTACTAACTGAAAGGTTGGCAGTTAGAACCCACCCAGAGGAGCCTCAGAAGAAAGGCCTGGCGATTTGTTTCCCAAAGGTCACAGCCATGAAAACCCTATGGAGTGCAGTTCTACTCTGCAATACATGGGATTGCCTTGAGTTGGGATCAATTTGATGGCAACCTTTTTTTTTTTTAAAAAAAAATGTTACTATTGTTAGTTGCTGTTGAGTTGATTCTGACTCATGGCGACTCCATGTGTTACCGAGCAGAACTGCTCCATAGGGTTATCTGGGCTGTAATGTTCACAGAAGCAGAGCACCAGGCCTTTCTTTCCTCAGTACCACTGAGTGGGTTTGAACCGCCAACCTTTAGGTTAGCAGTTGAGCAGAAACCGTTTGCATCACCTAGGGACCTGGTTTTAAATGAAGTAAACAAAATTTCGGTAGGGTATAGATGAATTTTGTTTTCTCTGTGAGAGGGTCTGCAAGAGAAGGGGATCCTGAAGTTGGGAATAGGGTAGTGGTCCCTACCTGGTTTCTGCAGGGAGATGGGTTGGGAATAGAGAGAAAACCCACTCTGTGTCTCTGGATATTGCCTAGCCTCAGGGGTGAGGTGAGGGCGGGGAAGGAAAGGTCTCAGAGCATGCCCCCCCCACCGCCCCACCCCAGGCAGCTATCACACCAGGAGGACGGTGAAGAGAGAAAACTTGGAGGGGCAGTTGAGAGAAGGGGGTGGGGAGGAGAGTGGGGCTTCAGAGCTGGAAAAGTGATTAGCAGCTCTGATGAGGTTGAAGTCAGGCCTGGCAGCCCCAGGGCAGCACATGAGAGAAACAGAGCTGTTATTCACAGAGGGCAGACAAAGATGGCCACCAGGCTGAGGCACCCCTGCTAAAGACAGCCAGATCACAGGGGTACAGGCAGGTCCCCAAGCCCTGGGGACAGATGCCACCTATGGGGACTAGGGGTAGGATTGAGCCTACAGGCAAAAAAAAGTTGGGAGCCTGGCGGGTCCCCTTCCTGTGACTAGCTTCTGGCTCCCCAGGACCTTCTGTGAGAGAGGGGCAAGCCCTGAAGCCACCCCCAACCTCCTGGGGTAGTAGATGGGCTGTTTGATCAGTGAGTGTGTAAATCGGAATTTTATGGATCGCTTATTCACTGCTGGAGCTGGGGCCCCCAAATTCCTCTGTGCCCCAGAATGCTTAATCTAACCCTGAGCTCCCCTCTGGGAGGTGGAGGGGAGGACAGCTCCCCCAGGCCTCCACCCCTCCTGCTGTGTCTCTTCCCAAGGCCCCAGGCTTTGTCAGTTGCTGGTTGAGCGGTTCAAATGTGCTAATACACTCCCTGGGGGCCGCCAGGCAGTGGGACTTACCCTTCTGTGCTGTGATTGGCCAGTAAGACCATTGCTGGGGGGGTGGGGTGTTGTGGCAGCAGCTGGGAGGAGGTGTGTGTGTGTGTGTATGTGTGTGTGTGTGCACGCGTGCGTATGAGAGCATGTGTGCCTGTTTTAGGGGAGGGCTAGGGGGTGTCCACCCTGCTCAGACCACTGGACAGAGACAAAGGATCATCATCTAGGCCTGGAACGTGGATTAGGCCCAGAACAAGCCACGTCCCTACCTGGTCAAGCCAGTTAGGGAGACCTCTTGTCCATCTTTACATCCCCCTATTATATCTTGACATGGTAGGGTTTTATTCAGTCAGTGTTGAATGGCTGGATGGATGAGTGACCACATGAGTGACTGCGTTTTTAACTGGGGCTGTGTCTGCTGGAAAAGTCCACCACCTACCACCTACAGATTCCTAAATCTCCCCCTAAGATTCTTAAGTATCCCCCCTCCCCTCACTGAGATTCACTTTAGCCCAGGCCTGGCCAGACATCAAGGCTGGACAAGAGGAATTGGCCAGGCCTCAGGGGATACAGCTGTGACCCCCGGACTCTGTTGCCACTTGAGAGTGCTTTCACTGTTGTCACGTTTCTCCCTCCCTGCCGGCCCCCATCTGTCCTTGAGACTTGATGAGGATGAGGATGGTAGGAAGGGGGGAGGGGTGTTGAGCAGCTGATGGGGGAGGGAAACACAGCCCCAAGGGCCAGATGACAAACTGCCCTGTCCTACCTTTCTCTCTTCCTCTTCAGTCTGCCCCTCCTCTCCTGCCCTGAGCTTGAGTTCAGCAGGCAGGACAGGCTGGGCTGGTGGAGAGGCGGTTGGCCCAGCTACCCTGCTCTCCATCCCAGAGGAACCTGCAAACCAGCCTAGACATAAAGCTGTCTCTAAATCCCTAGGAGGTCTACCTGGAGACCCTAAGCAATGGGAAAACAAGAAAACCAGTTGCCATCAAATTGATTCCGATTCATAGTGACCCCATGTGTGTCATAGTAGAACTGTGCGCCATAGGGCTTTCAATGGCTGAGTTTTCGGAAGTAGATCGCCAGGTCTTTCTTCTGAGGTTCCTCTGGGTGGACTTGGATTTGAACTTCCAACCTTTCGGTTAGTAGCCCAGTGCAAACCATTTGCACCACCCAGGGACTCCAGAACTCCATTTAAATTCAAGATAAAGCTGTGGAGGCTCCAGCTGCAGTAGGTTAGACATCAGAAGAACTCTGGCTACAGAACTGAGCCCTAGTAGGGATTAGAGTGGCGATGTCTGACAGAACTTTCTGTGGTGATGGAAATGTTCTGCATCTGCACTGTCCAATACCGCAGCCACAACATCACACGACTTCTGGGCACTTGGAATGAGGCTAGTGCTATTGAGGAACTGAATTTTTAATTTTAAATTAATTTAAATTTAAAGGGCCACATATGGCTAGTGGCTACCCTATTGGACAGAGCAGGATTAGCGTTTGTGTTCAGGTTGAAAACAGGCTCTTGGGTGCAAATTCCAGCTTTGCCACTTCCTGGCTATGTGACCTTGGGCAGGGCTCTTCCTACCACACTGTGCAGAAAATCATATCACCCAAAACAGATCATCTGCAGTTAGGGAAGCATCTGTTCTTCTGGGTGGCTGAGCTGCCCTGAAGAGGTTCTGGTCCATGAGGGAGACAAACACCCAGGGACAGACCAACAGCCCAGGGTGGGAAAGGAGTGCTGTGTGGAGCTTTAGACTTTGAGGCATTTTAGGAACTTCCTTGGGAGTGTCAGTCCAGGAAGGCTTCCTAGAAGTGGGGGGGCGGTGTGTGGGGCAAGGTTGGGCTGGAGCTGAGCAGTGAGCCAGGGGATGGGTGGAAGGCTGTGCCCGAGAGCCTAGCCCTAGAGACCTGCTTATATGGAGCCTGGCATGAGACACCTTGGCCAAGGCTGGGGTTGGGGGAGGAAGACAGAATGGGCTGAGTCCCAGCTTCCCTCTTAGCAGCTATATGACTGTGGGTGAGTCACTTCCCCTCTCTGAGCCTCCACTGCTTCTTCTGTAAAATGGGGGAGAGTAATGCTTATTTCCCAGGGAGGTTGTGAGGATGAAACCGAATGGTGGCTAGGAAAGTTCTTTGTAAACACTAGAAGGCTGGGAGAAAGGAAAGCTTTATTCCTCAAGGGTGCTGGGCCCCTGGCCTGGCCTCTTAAGGCGACAACAGATGGTCACAGCTTGGCTGTGGCCCTGACCGCGGACACAGGCAAGGATTTCTGCACTCTCCCCTCCCCCACGTGTGTGCGCACACACAGCCCAGATTGCCCCCACCCCCCCAACTTGGCCAGCCTCACTTTGGCTGACCTCCTGCTGTTTGGCATTTGACATATGAGGAGGCCAGGGCCAGAGCACTTCCCCCCACCACACACCCCACCCCAGAGAGGAGCCAGACTGGCGGGGAGGCCTCACTACCTCGAGGAAGCAGGATCCCAAGGGCCCTGATCTCTTTACCATGTGTCCTGCAGCCTTTGATGGGAATTCCTCGCGCCTTTTGCTCTCTCCTGCAGAGGCCTGACTAGGGGAGGACAGAAGGAGGGAGGTTAAAGAAAAGGAGGCCAGGTGGAGTCCCTGGGGCTAGGATGGGTGTCCTTCAGCTTCAGCCAGATGAGGGCCGGGCAGTTTCCTCTGGTGTTCACAGACACAAGCTCCCCTTCCAGGTACCCCTCTCCTATTAATTCCTGAGGTAATTCCCTGGCTTTACCTCAAATTTAGTCACCCTGAATTTTTCCATTATTTGGACAAAGAAACAGTTTCAAGTCTCTTTGCTCATCCATCCATCCATTCTATTAAGTGCTTTTTGCCAGGCACTGTCTCAGGTGTTTGGGATATAACAGGGAACAAAACAAAGCCCCTATCCTCATGGAACTTACATTCTAGTGGGCACACAATCAACAGCAAGTAGGTCAGATTATGATGAGTGCTGCAGAGAACATCTGGTGGAGGGGACAGGGTCTGATGAAGGTGGGAGCCATGCAGAGATCTGGGGAAAGAGTGTTCCAAGCACAGCACAGCCAGGGCAAGACCCCACCCCCTGTCCCGGCCCCCTCTCCCTCCCCCTAGATGGGAAAGTGCTTGGTGTAGAAGGAGCAACAAGGAGGCCAGTGTGACTAGGGGAGAAGTGAAGGGGAGAGTGGCAGGAGATGAGGCAGAGAGGTGACAGGAAGCAGATCTTGTAGGACCTGGTAGGCCACTGCAAGCACTTTGGCTTTTATTTGAGTGAGTTGGGAGTCACTGGAAGCTTCTGGGTGGAATGACATGATCAAGGGTCATTCGGGCTTTTGTTCTGAGATTAGATGGGGATGGAGAGGGGTGGGTAGAAACTGGGAGGTCACACTGGAGGATACTAGGCTACTGCAGTCATCTAGGTGAGAGATGTCACTGCAGGTGGTGAGAAGGGGTTGCATTTTGGATATATTTTGAGCTAGGACCCATCTGATTTGCTGGCCTGAGTATGAAAGAGAGAAGTTAAAGATGACTCCAGGGTTTCTGGTCTGAGCAACTAGAAAGGATGAAGCTGCCATGTTCTGAGCCAAGGAAGACTGAGGGAGTGGTAGGCTGGAAGTGGGATGGACAGATCAGAAGTTTGATTTGGGGACATGTTAATTATGCCTATTAAATATTTAAGTGGCGATGTCAGGAAGCAGGTTGAATACACCAGTGTGGAGTACAGGGAAATCCAGGCTGGAGAAACACATTTGAGGATCTTCAGTATACAGATAGGAGCCCTGGTGGTTAAGCACTTGGCTGGTAACCTAAAGGTTGGCGTTTCGAACCCACCCAGCGGCTCCTCAGGAGAAAGCCCTGACTATCTGCTTCCGTAAAGATTACAGCCAAGAAAATTCTATGGGGCAGTTCTACTCTGTCATATGGGTCACTATGAGTTGGAATCGACTTGATGGCACCCAACACAATAATGTACAGATGGTTAAAGCTATGAGACTGGATGAGCTCATCCAAGGACTTAATGTGGAGCGGGAAGAGAAGGACTCTAAGAACTGGTTCCTGGGCCATCCAAGACTCAGAGGAGAGGTGGATGAGGGAAGGGGCAGCAAGGGAGGTTGAAGAGAAGTAGGTGGGGAGCCAGTAGAAGAGGGGTCCCGGAAACCACCTTTCCTCAGGTGTTTCCAGAAGCAGACAGTGATCAGTTGAGTCCCTAAAGTGGGGACTGATCATCAGACTTAATGTCGTCAAGAGGCGCAGGTGGGTGGAGTGGTGGATGTGAAAACCTGGTTGGAATGGGTTTAAGAGAGAATGGAAGGGGAGGAATCAGAAATAGTAGTTTAAGGCAACTATTTTTTTTTGTTATTGCACAAAGCAAGAGGAGAGAAATAGGATGTAGCTGGGGGGGGGGGGGGGGAATCAAGAGAGTTTTTTGGCTTTTTTTTTTTTTTTTTTTTAAGATGGGAGAAGTAACAGCATGTTTGTGGGCTGATGAGAATGCTCCAGTAGAGAGGAGGAAATTAATCATGCAGGAGAGGAGAGAAATGACAGAACGATGTCCTTGAGTGTTGCAAGGGGATGGGACTGGTGCACAAGAGGAAGTGTACAGACAGCTCACCCTTGTTCTTGCTGCCAGAAGGACTTCCTCAGCTCACCAAGAAGGCAAGTGGCCCATTAGAGCTGGAGGGAGGGTGCATGGAGGAAGCCGGACTTGGCATGGGCCTTGAAGGTTGGGAAAGAGTGAGTTGGCAGAGGAAGGGCATTCCAGGTGAGTGGAACTGCATGAGCAAAGGCCAGCAGGGCTGAATGAGCAGGGCTGATTCTTCTAGATTCTTTTTTTGGGGTGGGCAGGGTGGGAGGAGGAAGGTCTTTTAGGCCCTGTGAATGGGGAGGAAAGCTGATTTACACTGCATTGTTGGGCCAGTTTTTCTTCCCCTCGAGGGATCAGAGAGGCTTGTGATGTTCACAGGCAGTAAATTGAGAGGACAAGTAACTTGCCCGAAGACACAGAGAGAATCACCCCAACAATAATGACCACAACTGCCCTGCTGACCGTTTCACTCATCAGAGCTAATGGTTGCAGCCTCCATCCTCATCTTCCCTTCTCCATCCTCTATCCCCTCTCCAGCACCAAGTTCTCTGCCATTTCTGCAGCCAAGGAGTGAGTTTAGGGACAGGGAGGAAGAACATTTAGATCTCATGGGCAGGTCTCCACTCACCTCCGTATACATCCGGGCCTTACCACAACTTATGAAAGCGGTAAAAGCACTGGCCTTCATGGAGGAGTTCCCCTTTCTGGTCCCAGCTCTGCCTCCAGAGAGCTGTGTGACCTTGGGCAAGCTATGTAACCTCTCTGGGACCCAGTTTCATCGTTTGTAAATAATACTTGCTTTGGTGGTGTGTTGTGGGTGTGAATGAGATAGCGCACATGAAAGCACCCAGCACTGCCTGCTCAGCTCTGGTCCTTCCTTCTTTTCTCACTGTACCTCTGAGCTGGGACCTCAGTGAAACTGAGCCACAGGCCAATTCACATACCTCAGTGCTTTCCATCTCTGGAGACCCATTTTAAGTGCTGACCTGATTGTTTTTCTTTTTTACAGCCGTGACCATTTTTACCTTATCTTCTCTACTAGATAAAGTCTGTGAGGATGGGTTGTGGTTTGATCCATTCCTGCATCTCTAACCGCTGACACAGTGTCTGGCACATTGACGGTATCATTAGAGTGTTTGCTGGATGGATGGATGGAAACCAGATGGTGCATCTGCAGAAAGTGGGGTGCAGCCCTTGCTATGTGTTTTGTAGCCTCTCTGGCATCCTTTGGTTCATCCCCTAAGCATTTACTGAGCTCTATGGAAACCCTGTGGCGTAGTGGTTAAGAGTTCGGCTGATAACCAAAAGGTTAACAGTTCGAATCCACCAGCCACTCCTTGGAAACCCTATGGGGCAGTTGTACTCTGTCCTATAGGGTCACTCTGAGTTGGAATCAACTCGACGGCAATGGGTTTTTTTTTTTTTTTGTTACCCATGCTAGGGGCAGTGGTGGGTCAGTGGTAGAATTCTTGCCTTTCACAATTCCTGGCCAATGCATGTCATGAGCAGCTACCAACCATCTGTCAGTGGAGGCTTGTGTGTTGCTGTGATGCTGAATAGGTTTCAGCAGAGCTTCCAGGCTAAAACCTAGGAAAAAAGGCCTGCTGATCTACTTCCAAAAATCAGCCAGTGAAAACCCTGTGGATCACAACAGTCCAGTCTGCAACTGATCATAGGTGTGGCTCAGGACTGGCAGCATTTGGTTCTGTTGTGCCTGGGGTCGCCAAGAGTCAGATGGCAGCTAATAACAACTCATGCTAGGTCCCGTGCCAGGCACCAGTGAGTCCCCCAGGAAGGGTTCTGGGGGCCCAGCTGTTCTGGAGGCTGCTCTCTGGCTTAGGACTGGTGGGAGAGTTTCCTGTGTGGTGGGTGCAATGCCTGTGGCAGGTGACCAGTCCTCTGGAGTCCTTTTGTCACTCCTTCCTCTCTTCTTGAAGTAACTGGGGGTTGGCATGAGGGGGCAGGGCTTGAAGGAGGGGGCAGAGTCCTGTTCAAGCTCTGCCAGGCGTCCAGCGACCCCTGGGGCACCAGTTGTAAGCAGTAGACAAAAAGCTTGGGACAAAAGGCCTGTGGGAGCCTTGGTGAATAGATTAATGAGATTTCCATACGGAGGCCCAACAATGGGATTCTCCCTTTTGTCCCGACAATGGGATTCTCCCTTTTGTCCCAGGCGGAGATAAAGGAGCTGGGAGGAGACTTGCCCAGGAGGGCAGCATCAGCTCCTTCTCCACACAGGCATGGAGCCGCCATACAGCTGCCCCTCCTTCCCTACCCCGCCCCCAAGCTATGTTGGGTCCAGCCTCCCCCCTCCTCCTCGAGTAATAGAATCCAGAATCACAGTATTTCTTTTTTTTTTTCAATTGTGATTTAAGTGAAAGTTTACAATTCAAGTCAGTTTCTCATACAAAAATTTATACACACATTGCTATATGACCCTAGTTGCTCTCCCTATACTGTGACAGCACATTCCTCCTTTCCCCCCTGGATTTCCCGTGTCCATTCAACCAGCTCCTGACCCTCTGTGCCTTCTCATCTCGCCTCCGGACAGGAGCTGCCCATTTAGTCTCATGTATCTAATTGAGCTAAGAAGCACACTCTTCCCGAGTATCATTTTATGTCCCATAGTCCAGTCTAATCTTTGTCTGAAG
Source organism: Trichechus manatus latirostris (assembly GCF_000243295.1). NCBI lineage: Eukaryota > Metazoa > Chordata > Mammalia > Sirenia > Trichechidae > Trichechus > Trichechus manatus. Next base: position 3,348,600 of record NW_004444145.1, on the reverse strand, counting down.
AGTTGGACTTGGGAATGGTTTTAGCTCTGGGCCAACAGAGAGTCCGAGGGCCATGTCTTTCGGGGTCCCTCCAGTCTCAAACCATTAACTCTAGTCTTTTTACTAGAATGTGAGTTCTGTACCCCGCTTTTCTCCTGCTCCATCAGGGACTCTCTGTTGTGTTCCCTGTCATGGCGGTCATTGGTGGTAGCCGGGCACCATCTAGTTCTTCTGGTCTCAGGCTGATGAAGTCTCTGGTATATGTGGCCCTTTCTGTCTTTTGGGCTAATATTTCCCTTGTATCTTTGCTGTTTTTCATTCTCTTTTACTCCAAGTGTGTTGGGACCAAGGGATACATCTTAGATGGCTGCTCGGTAGCTTTTAAGACCCCAGATGCCACTCCCCAAAGTGGGATGCAGAACATTTTCTTAATAAACTTTGTTATGCCAATTGACCTAGATGTCCCCTGAAAGCATGGTCCCCAGACCCCCACCCCTGCTACTCTGTCCCTCAAAGTGTTTGGTTGTATTCAGGAAACTTCTTAAGCTTTGGTTTAGTCCAGTTGTGCTGACTTCCCCTGTAGTGTGCAGAATCAGTATTTCTGAAGGACCCTGGAGATGTCACAAGGGACCATTGGGGAGCTGAGGTGGGGGGGTGCTTACGTTGTGTGGTTAGGGTCCCTTCTCACCCAACCCTGTGTAAAATTTGTTTTAAAGGGCTCCTAGTGAAAAAGAGAAAAATGTGAAGTCCACCCATCTAAACCAATTATCTCAATTGACAAATGAAGACAGTGAAGCTTAGAGAGGTTGAGGGTTTTGCTCATGGTCACACAGTGAGTCTGAACGCTCAGCTCAGGGTGTGTGCTGCCCTGTGGATGGCAGGGTAGGGGTGGGGTGGCATGGCCCGTGGCATATGACAGGCACCCAGGAGACATGTGGGCAGCAGGACCATGGATGAAACTAGTGCCTGAGTGTTTTGACCAGTTGTGATACCTGAAACATTTCTCCTCTGATCCATCCTGGAAGACTTCCTAACAATGAGGGAACGGGTTTTAAGGAAGTACTTACTTACCCTTCCATCCAGGAGTTCTTTCTATAACTCTTTATTGATCACCTATGCCTTTGAAGGACTGCGCTCTGTGGGGTAGAGTCAAGTGGGAGTCCAGCTTCCTTATGTGTACAGTGGCTCTTGAACTTCAAGGGTCTGCAGAGAAAGCTGCTTCAGGAGCAGGACCTTGCTCCCCAAACTGGTTACAGAAAGATGGTGTTTCCTTCAGAGTCCAGCCACCACCAGGGAAGATTAAAAAATCAAATAAGGAACTGTCTACTTGGCCTAGGGGTGTGTATGGTTATCAGATGTCAAGTTTTCAGGGAAAGAGACAGCTCCACTTGGGCTGTTTTACAGGTGAGAGGACATAAATTCTCCTGCCTGGGAGAAGTGGGCTGATTGGGATACCCCCAGGGGTAGGTGCTTCCAGTTGCAAGTTTGAAGGATAAATATACAGCACCTGGGGCATAGTCACATTCCCAGGCAAATATGGAATTATGCTTCCATAAAACCAAAAAAAACAAAAAACAAAAAACAAAAAACCAAACCCATTGCCATCGAGTCAATTCCTACTCAAAGCAACCCTATATGACAGAGTAGAACTGCCCCATAAGGTTTCCAAGGAGCAGCTCGTGGATGCGAACTGCTGACCTTTTGGTTAGCAGCCTGAGCTCTTAATCATGTGCTACCAGGGCTCCATGCTTCCATAGGTCCATGGAAATAAGTGTTGGTGTACCTGGCCTTGGGTTCTTCTCTGGTTGCTAAGAACAAAGGGCTGGAGCAGGGAGGCAGTGCTGTCGAGTGGTTAAGGGCATGGGCTCTGTAGTCAGACTGCTGGGGTTTGAATCCTGGATCCTTTATGTAACAGCTGTGCAACCTTGGGAGTGTATTAACCTCCCTATACCTCACTGGAGCCCTGGTGGTGCAGTGGTTAAGAGCTCAGCTACTAACCAAAAGGTCAGCAGTTCAAATCCACCAGCTGCTCCTTGGAAACCCTATGGGGCAGTTCTACTCTGTCCTGTAGGGTCGCTATGAGTCAGAACAGACTTGAAGGCAATGGGTTATACCTCAGTCTCCTCATCTGTAAAATGGGGATGATGATAACTGATCTCATCAGGCTGGTTCTGCCACCAGTGCTTGGTTGCAGTGCTGGGGAAATAACATGGTCATATTGGAGCTGGAAGGAACCTCCCTCACAGAACATTCACCAAGTTGTCCCAGCCCCAAGGAGAAGTGACTTGTTTAGGGTCACTCAGTAAGGCTGAGGCTCTTAATTATAACATTTATCCTACTTTGTACCCCACGCTTGGACTGCGTACTTTACATACATTATCTCTTAATTCTCACAGCCAGTCTGCATGGCACGTATTATGCCCTCTAACAGATAGAGAAGTTGAGGTTCAGTGAGGTCAGGCAGCCTGCCCAGGGTCACACAGTAAGTGTGAGTCTGGATTCAAACCGAGGTCTCCCTGACTTAAAAGCCCACATTTGTCCTCAAGTCCCTGGGGCCCTTCCTCACCTCCAGCCCAGCTGACGTCGGGGACTGGAGTGGGGCCTATGAACCTGGGAGGGAGGCAGGGGGAGAAGGCCTTGTTGTGGTCCCTCTCCTGGAGACCCATGCAGAAGGCCCGTGCAGAAGGCTGAGTGGCAGGAACATGTGGGCTGGGCCACAGGGGAGGCCTCTTAACTAGGTGTCTTTGTGCTAGAACCAGGGGCTGTAAGGCAGAACGTGCAACGATGTTGTAACTGGCATGTAACCCCTTTCCTATGAGTGGGGGAGGGGCGGGGCTGGCCTGGGTCTGTCAGGAAGCACCCAACTGAAACTGCCCCTCAAGCATCTGTGTGTGTGGAGGACATACGTACATATGCACGTGTGCCTCAACTGTGCATTTTCCTGGTGGTGCGTATATACATGGGGTGTACTTGGCTTTACACGAACCAGCATTCTCAGCCTGAGTAAGGCCACCTCACCTCCTTCTGCCCCTGGTCCTTGGGCAGTTAGTTGAGTAATGACTAGACCTTTGTTCTTTCCCTTGGAAGGGGTTAGAGTGAGTCTTGAGATTCACTGCTAGGAGTTAAGTCTAGCAGAAATTGCTGACCTAGTCCCTCACTTCCTGGTTAGACCACTAGAGGACCTGCGGTAGATGCCATATTGCCAAATGTGGCCAGTGATCCCGGAGAAGGGGAAGAGAGCTGGGAGGGCAGATAGTGGGGGACCCAAGGTTAACGGAGGTCTTTTTGCAGATGGGAGAGATGTGGAGCTCTGCTGGCATAGTAGTTAAGAGCTTGGCTGCTAACCAAAAGGTTGGCAGTTCAAA
>NW_004444145.1:3299500-3345156 GCF_000243295.1 Trichechus manatus latirostris | reverse complement strand
TGCTAACCAAAAGGTTGGCAGTTCAAATCCACCAGCCACTCCTTGGAAACTCCATGGGGCAGTTCTACCTTGTCCTATAGGGTCGCTATGAGTTGGAATCAACTTGACGGCAATGGTTTTTTTTTTTTTTTTTGGGGATGATGGGGGAAGCAGAACATGGTAGAAAGAAGGGATAACTAACTAATGAGACAGGGGCTGAGGTGAAAGGACTCTCAGGGCTCCTGGCCTGAAAGATGGATGTAGATGTAGATGAAGGCGAAAACTGAGGGCAGGAGGTGAGCGAGATTTGCTCAATGGCCTCTTTATTTTTTTTTCTGGCTGAATTGGGAAGAAAATTGTCTGGAGTGGAAGGGCCAGCATCTGAGGGGATTGGGGGTAGAGATCAAGTGGCCTGGACGAACCGCCACGGCCAAGGTCCTTTCGGGGTAGGGAATAGGGAGAACAGCCTGGAGAGGAGCTGAGTCCTGGAGTTGAAGAAGTATAGTGGATATGACGCCAGGAGGACAGAGGTTGTGATTAGAGGGTGGGTTCCTGAAGGCCACAATTTCTGAGGTGGGAGGGCCCCCGATGATGACCAGGGCCTGACCAGGCCAGGGTGGGGGACTTGAGTGAAGATTGCTGGAGGCCAGGGCAGGAGCTGAATGAGAGGGAACCTGGGCCCAGAATCCTCAGTGAGTAAGGGGTTGGGGGGAGGGAGGGCACCATGTACCAGGTTGGGATGCTGGGGCAAGGAGGAGTAAGGTCTAGCAGGAAATGTGTGTAGACAAATCCGGATTCAGGGCCTTCTTTACTGTGTCTTCTTCCCCAGCATGTCCAGTTTAATATGCTCAGGGTCAGTGCTGTCACTAACGTCAAGTCTCTTCTTTCCACATTAATTAAGGAACCACAGCACAGATAACGATAAAAAGAAAAAAATTGGTTTGGGGTCCATGAAATAACACAATACTTGCATTTGTGTTATTCTGATGTTATCTCATATGACCCCACAGCCAAGTGGAGAACCATTTATGATTTCTGATATCCTAGGAAATTAACCCCTTTGACACCAGGATGCCTCTGTTCTTTGAGAATTCTTCTCATCAGGAGCTGGAAAGCAGCACATCTGCTCCCCGCAGACCTCACACTCAGCTCTGTTAGTCTCCGCTCTTCCCTCTGCCACTGCTAGCCAGTATCACCTCTCAGATGGAGGTGAGCAACCCCAGGCAGACTCGCCTATCTTCCTTTTTAAACATATGCCTTCCCTAGGGCAGTGGAGATTTTTTTTCCTACAAAAACTGTCCTCTCCAGTTGACATAAGGCCACAGCCATTGGAGGTAGTGAGAATCAGCAGAGGTGGTGGGTGCTGTCAAGAAACTGTTGAAAGTAAGGCCAGCTGTGGAGCACTCGAGAAACGACTTATTTTCAGTTTCATCTTCTATCACTCCCCCATACACCCACTTACAAGATTCTGGTGACCCAGTATTTCTTGCTGCTCTCTTCAGGCCTGCAGCGTATGGTTGCAAGCCCTACTTCTATGGGGGGCACTATTCACAATACAGAAAACCAAACGCCTTGAGTCATGGACACTGTAGAGTCGTATCTTTATTATGACAAGGTTCTATAAGGTGACAGTAAAATGCCTTGAGGGAGGGGATGGGGCATATGAGCTAGCACAGCTCTGGCTTTCTGTGCTCTGCACATTTGAAGGTGGTGTTTCTGTGATCTGGTGTGCCCCGCTCCCTCTAGCCTGTCTGATCAACTTAGTCCCTCACCCTTCATGATCCAGTAAAGACACCACCTCCTTAGTAAGGCCTTCTCAATGCACCTCTGTTTTCTCACCATTCACACACGATACTGTCTACCTGTCCTCCCCACCTGGCTGAACCATCGTATTCACCTTTCAACCTGCCCCCACACCTAGCACCAAAACCAAACCAAACCCATTGCCACTGAGTTGATTCTGACTCATAGCAACCCTACAGGACAGAGTAGAACTACCCCATGGGGTTTCCAAGGCTGTGAAACTTTACGGAAGCAGACTGCCACATTTTTCTCCCGTGGAGCAGGTGGTGGGTTCAAACCACTGAACTTTTGGGTTAGTAGCTGAACAGCTAACCACTGCACCACCAGGCCTCCTTACACCTAGCACAGCACTTAGTATTTGCTCAATAAAAATTCGTTGAAGAATACTGAATCTGTGAGGTCAAGTGACTTGTCTTAGCAAAATCTTGTGTTTGAGAAGTACTGGCACAAACCGTCTCTAGGTATGCTGTGGGCCCATTTAGCCTTTCAAGATTTTATCTTGGGATCAGGTCAGCCTGGTGGAGCCATGTGCCGGGATAGTGCTGTTTCCCAGGCCCTGAATCCCTTTTGGAGCCCTGGTGTGGCGCAGTGGTTAAGATCTTGGCTGCTAACCAAAAGGTCGGCAGTTCGAACACACCATCCGCTCCTTAGAAACTCTACAGGGCAGTTCTACTCTGTCCTGGAGGTTCACTATGAGTCAGAATTGACTCAACGGCAATGGGTTTGGTTTTGGTTTGAATCCCTTTTACCAGAGTGTGTTTGGCTCATGTCCTGACTGGTGCTGAGGGACAGTGTAAGAAATAGCTGTGAAACATTTCTGCTGTGTTTACTACAGTGATGTTCAGGATAGTTTTATTATATGAGATCAAAAAAATTCTATGATATCTATGTTAGGAAAATATTTGCTTCTTTTGAGTAATGGTGATGCTTTTACTTTGCAAAGTGAAGTCTCCCTCTTTATTTGGCTACTTGTAAGCTCAGAGACAAATCTGTGACCCATTTTCTACGATGTGCATTGCTATGTACTAACTGTATTCTCTGGGACATGATTTGTCTATTCTAAACTATCTTTTTGTATTGCGTACATTTAAAAAAAATTTTGTTGCTGAGAATACACACAGCAAAACATAAACCAATTCAACCATTTCCCTATGTACAATTCAGTGACACTGATTACACTGAGTTGGGCAACCATTCTCACCCTCCTTTTCTGAGTTGTTCCTCCCCCATTAACATAAACTCACTGCCTGTTTTAGGAGTATTGTGGTGAGACACATTTTGGGAAGGAGGCAGGTGGCAGCACCTGCCCTGGGCACACAACCAGTAAGTACAGAGCTGGATCTGGAATCCAGGTGTTCTGATGGCTTCAGGCAGAGGTGAAAAGAAACCAAGTGGAAAGGACGTTAATGCTTCTGGGTCAGCCTCTGGGGCTTCCTAGGAACAATGAGGCACTGCCATAGACTCTGGCATTTCTGACCTTAGGCCCAAAGGGGGCCCTGGAATCTCAGGCGAAGCTGAGGTGAACAGACCAGTGAGAAAATCAAACTGCTGGCCCACTAGGCCAGGGATCCTGGGCCGGCCACACACCTTTACATAACTCTATGTGTGAGCAACAAATGTTGCTGAATGAGTCCTCCTCTGGGTTTGGCGGGTCCCTACCGCTAGAGCTGCCCATGTGGACAGCTTGGGGTTGTCTTGCCCATTGCCTGACTTTTCACTGCATTAGGTCTTAGAATAAGGACCATGTGTCCTACAGAAGGCATGACTGGTGTGGTCAAGGCAGAATAATAATCTTTGCCTACAAGGTGGCGTTAGGGCTTTTCCAAACATACGAAAGGAAGTTTCCAGTTCCCTCTTGGCTCCAAGGAAAATATTTTCAGATAGCTTTAATCCTGGGACATGTAGGGCAAGTATTGGGTATTTGGTGCTTGGAGGAAGGATGTCCTAGGAAAGTGGATAGTAGATGCTGGAAAACCAGCCTGTTCCAAGCTGCAGTCTAAGTGGGTTGGCCTGTGGCTAGCGGTCGGTGGGTTCTTAGAGGGTCTGTAGGACCTCACCAGCCGCTTTTTCGCTCTCTTGGGTACAGCTCTGTCGAAGATGCACTGGACACCGGAACACGCCCAGCCCCTTAACCAGTGGCCAGAGCAGCACCTAGACGTCTCCTCCACCACCCCGTCACCGGCCCACAAGTTGGAGTTACCCCCTGGGGGTCGCCAGCGCTGCCATTATGCTTGGGCACACGATGACATCTCCGCCCTCACCGCCTCCAACCTTCTCAAGCGCTACGCGGAGAAGTACTCAGGGGTCCTGGACTCGCCCTACGAGCGCCCCACCCTGGGCGGCTATGGCGACACCGCCTTCCTCAACGGCGCCAAGGGAGACTCCGAGCCCTGGCCAGGGCCCGAGCCGCCCTACCCCTTGGCCTCACTCCACGACGGCCTCCCGGGAACCAAGTCGGGCAGTGGGGGCGGTTCCGGAGGCCTGGGAGGCTCCCCAGTTTTAGCCGGGAACCTGCCTGAAACCCTCTACGCCGGCAATGCGTGCGGGGGCCCGTCGGCGGCGCCAGACTACGCTGCAGGCTACGGAGGGGGGTACCTGGCGCCCGGCTACTGCGCGCAGACGGGCGCTACGCTGCCCCCGCCGCCCCCAGCCGCGTTACTGCAGCCACCGCCTCCGCCCGGGTATGGCCCCTCGGGGCCTCTGTACAACTATCCCACAGGGGGCTACGCCGCGCAGCCCGGCTACGGTGGCCTTCCGCCGCCGCCGGCCCCGCCGCCTACCCCCTACCTGACCTCGGGCCTGGCAGCGCCCACGCCCCTGCCCACGCCGGCCCCATCCCGGCCGGCGCCCACCTCCTACAGCTTCCAGGCGGCCGCTCCGGCTGCGGAGGCCGGGGTCTCGCTGAAGCGCAAGGCCGCCGACGAGGTTGCAGAGGGCCGCTACCGCAAGTACATCTACGAGCCCGCCAAAGCCCCCGCGGCCGACGGCGCCTCCTACCCCACCGCGGACAACGGCGAGTGTCGGGGCAACGGGTTCCGAGCAAAGCCAACGGGAGTCGCGGAGGAGGGGTCGGGCAAGTACGGTGGCGGCGTCCCCCTCAAAGTGCTGGGCTCCCCTGTGTACGGCCCACAGCTCGAGCCCTTTGAAAAGTTCCCGGAGCGGGTCCCGGCGCCGACTCCCCGTGGGGGCTTCGCGGTGCTGTCGGGAGAGGCTCTCAAAAGCGTGGACCCGGGAGCCCTGGAGCTAGTGACAAGCAAGATGATGGACTGCGGCCCCCCTGTGCAGTGGGCAGATGTAGCAGGCCAGGGCGCGCTCAAAGCGGCGCTGGAAGAGGAGCTGGTATGGCCCCTGCTGAGGCCACCCGCCTACCCGGGCAGCCCACGCCCGCCGCGGACCGTGCTGCTCTTCGGGCCGCGGGGCTCCGGCAAGGCACTGCTGGGCCGCTGCCTCGCCACGCAGCTGGGCGCCACGGTGCTGCGCCTGCGCGGCTCGGCGCTGGGGGCTTCGGGCGCCACGGAGGGCGTGCGCCTCCTCCAGGCCGCCTTCGCGGCTGCGCGCAGCCGCCCGCCAGCAGTGCTCCTCATTAGCGAGCTGGACGCGCTGCTCGCATCTCGGGACGATGGCGGCGGCGCCGCCGCCGGCGCGCTGCAGGCGCCGCTTCTGGCCTGCCTGGACAGTGGCTGTGGTGCGGGGGCTGACGGCCTGCTGGTGGTGGGCACCACGTCGCGGCCGGCGGCCCTGGATGAGGCGACCCGCAGGCGCTTCGCTCTCCGCTTCTACGTGGCGCTGCCCGATGGTCCGGCCCGCGGGCAGATCCTGCAGCGAGCTTTGGCCCAGCAGGGCTGCGCGCTGAGTGAGCGTGAGCTCGCGGCCCTGGTGCAGGGCACCCAGGGCTTCTCCGGCGGCGACCTGGGGCAGCTGTGTCAGCAGGCAGCAGCCGGGGCGGGCCTCCCGGGTCTGCAGCGTCCCCTCTCCTACAAAGACTTGGAGGCAGCATTAGCCAAGGTGGGCCCTAGGGTCTCCCCCAAGGAGCTGGACTCGTTCGTGGAGTGGGACAAAATGTATGGCTCCGGACACTGATGGCGCAGCGGGGAGGGCGCGGGAGCCACCGCCCGTCCCACCCGGTTTCCTCCCTTTTGGAAGGGTATCTTTAAACAAACCGGGGCTGAGAGGGTGTTGGAGTGATGAATGTGGGGTGGGGAGGGGCGGGGTCTGCCGGTGGATTTTTTTCGTGGGAAGGAAAATGCTTCTGCTAGGCAGATAGATGCCATATGCGCCGTGTACTCAGGTTTTTCCTATTTATTGTGGACGGGAAGCTCTCCCTACGGACGGGACAGATCCAGGAGGGCTGGTACCCGGGGCCTAAGGAACTCCTGCTCTCTCGCCACAATCCTTTTGTCTCCTCGCTATCTGAATGATTCCCGTCCCCCGCCCCCCTGCCTCTTTCTCTGCATTTGCCTAGTTTTCTCCCTCCATCACTTTGTCCCTGAATACACCACCCCCATGCTCGCCTTATTTCTCTTTTGCTCCTCTTTCCCTCCCCCATCTCTCCATCTATCATCCTCTGTGCTTCTGTCTCCACCGGGTTCTCTCCAGTTCCCTGTGTCTCTTGCTCCCAGCGCTTTAACGCCTCTCACTGCCTGCTGTCCCTCTCGCATTCAAAGACTGCAGTGTCCCTTCACAGGAGATCTGGAGGTCCAGGGGTAGAGGAGGAGGAGGTAGGGAGTTCCCTCCACCGCTTATCCCTCACCCAGCTGAAACTTTGGGTCTTGGAGGGGCGGTCAAGCAAAAATGAAAAAATGGGGGGAAAAAAAAAAAAAAAAAACCCACCCAAAGAAGGGTTTTTTTGTTTGCTTTTGATGGGAAATCCCAGAAATGTAGCTTGTTTAATATTTTAGGCCTTTTATTTTTATAAGATGTGTAGAATTTGCTGTTTTTATTTTGACAACTCAGGAAGTAACTGACCTCAGAAAGAATGTTAGATTTTGGCTGCTCTCCTGTGTTCCTCCCCACCTTTCCCCCAGGGGAGCACATTCTCCGAGAAGACTCAGAAAGTGAGACTGTGGGGAATGGGAGAGGAAGACCCAGGGGCTGCACTCAAACCCCTGCCATCCCTGGGACAGAAGTGGAATGTATTTCTAGGGCTTCCTCCCCAGGTCCAAGGTTTTAGGCAGGGGTGTGGGGGAGTGGATGTTGGATTTGAGAAAGGAGGTAAGTCTTATTCCCTTCCTGCTGCTCTCCCCTCTGGGCCCCACCCCTCAGCCCAGTATTTTCCTGTGAAGCATTATCCAGAGTTGGGAATGCTCTTGCCCACTTCCTGCCCTAGACCCAGAAAGTAGGGAAATGGAGGGCCCTGCCCAGACTGGGAGGGCCCAAGTGGGAGGGTGACCCAGGTAGAATCCCCAGAGAGGTATCTTATCCAGCCCCTAACTTGGTAGAGGTCCCTTACAACTTATGTTGAGAAGATTCCTTTGGGAGGGAAGACAGTCTGGTCACAAGTCTGGTTGGGCACAAAATGAACCACAGACCCCAGCCTTCTTTGTCTGCTGTTTGCTGGGAGAGGCTCTGAGATGAGCTGAGCAGCCCCATAGGAGAAGGTACTCTGGGAAAGTGGGCCTCCTCCATTCCCCTAGAGCCCTAGGTCTGGAGCTTCACAGGCTGGGAGAGGGTGAAGGAGATGGGCAGGCTGTTTTCCCTGACATCAGGGCTTATTCTCAGGCCCACCCAAAGTTGCCAGCAGAAGCCCAGGCTTGGAGGCCTTTCCCTCAGAGAACCATACTCCTCTCCTTCCCACCAACTTTTCCCTTGAGGGGGCTTTAGCAGTTTGCTGCCACCCTTCAGGGAGCCCATTTCACAACTTGAGCTTTGGTCCAAAGGGGGAGACGGCCCCATATTCCCACCTCCTTTTCTTCTACCCCAGCCTTGCTTCCTGTTCCCTGCCTGCCCCTGCGGCTCCCACAGAGTCTGTGTCACCTCCCACTCCTGGCTGTGAGAGTGTCCATGGGGGACATTGCAGGTGCCAAGGTGCTGAGGGCCTGTGCTGTGCTGGCCTAGGAATGCTCGCAGGAAAGCTGCTCTACTTTTTTCCTTTTTCACCCTTGGTCTTTTTCTGACCCTCCTCTCCTTGGAGCCAGCCAATTGCAGGCCTCTGGTGCCTCCAAAACAGTGGGCTGCAGGGTCTTGGCTGTGAATGACCCTCGGAGGGAGCAGGGAGTGAGGAGGTTCTCTCAGGTGTGTGTATGTGTATGGGGTGGGGTAGGGGGAAAGTGTCAAGGAAGTGGGCTGGGATCCCAGCCTTCTGTTCAAGAGGCAGGCAGCTCTGGGGGTAGGGAAGAACTCACTGAGACCCTACAGCCTCCTGTACTGGGCTCTTCCTGTTTCCCAGGCTTGGGGAACTTTGCACAAGGAGACAGCCCCCAGGCTACTGGCATCTACCTCATGGACACTGGGGCGGGGAGGGGAAGGGCAGGTCCAGCTCTGGCAATGTTGGGGGTCGGGGCATACCAAAGAATCCAGGGGCAGGGTGTAGGGGAGGGGCAGACTCGGCAAGTTGGCCCTTTCCTTCCTCTACCCAGATTGGGGTTGGGGTCCCCTCCTCCAGCTGTAACCATTTCTACCTCATTTTGCTGCGTGTTGTACATGGACGTATTTATCTCCTGTCTGATGATGCTCTGCAGTTGTGGTCTGTCTACCTCAGAAGAGACTGTATTTTAAAAGAAAGTATTACACAGTATTAAAGTGATGACATGTGGTTTCCAGAGAATTTCTTGGGGGTAGTGGATGTGGGGAGCTCTCGAGGGGATGCTTGGGCATCCAGGTCTGCTGGGGCTCAGGATGTGGTTTTGTGGGTGTTTCTGTTCCTTCAGAAAAAAGTTATTGCGGGGCTCCAGTTATTCACCCTGCTACAGTGAGTGCCTACCAGGTGCCGGGCCCTGAGTCTACAGGGTGAAAAGCCACACGAGGGCTCTGGAAAGCCCCTGGAAAGGGAGGGCCCTCCTACAGTTCTGAGCTCTGGAAGGGTCAGAACTGGCGTGGACTCGTCGTATCCCCAGAGCCCTGCAGTGGGAGGGGCAAAGAAGGGTTCGTATGTTTACTGAATGAGTAAATGAATGAAGCGATGAATGACTGGAGGAAGGGGCGCTGAAGAGGAGGACGTTCATCCAGAACCTGGACAGCAGCCCCGGTTGAATAGAGCCTGGGTTGTGCTTGTATCTCCTTTGATGGAGGGAAAGTGGGCAGAGGACAGGGTGTGGAGACAGCTGAGTTCCACTCTTTAAGGTCACATGGAATCCTTTGTCCACCACCGTCAGTCCCCAAACTATCCATGGCAGCACATCATAAACTGAGACTGTGGGAAAACAGGGAAAGGAACCTCTTGCTGAAAAAGCACTGTGGAGATGCCCGCGAGAGAGGTTAGGACCCACAGCTTCCTGAGGCCCCTGAATGCTCTAAGCAAAATCACTGAAAAGGCACAAGAGCTCAGGGGGAGCAGTGCACCCAGGCTTTCTGCTGAGGGTGCACCACAGACTTTCAGGAGGCAGAACAAGGACATGGAAAGATCCTGCAGAGATAGCTTCTCCAAGAGAAACAATTGTGGGTGTGCCTGGATATGGGGGCTCCATGGCATTGCCCCAGTGTTCAGCAACCCCTACCCTGTAGGCCCTTGGAGGCCCAGACTCCCCATCCTGTTCTTCTGGTTTGCCTGAAGGTCTGCTTCTGAAAGGTCACAGCCTTGAAAACCCTATGGAGCACAGTTCTACTCTGCACTTGTGGGGTCGCCATGAGTCAGAATCGATGACAGCAATCAGCAACAACTCTGTGCAGACATAGTGTGGCACTGAGGGTACAGAAATGGGTAAGGGGGGGACCCTGTCAAATTCATCTTTATAGTCCCACATTTTGCACGGTATCTGATACATAGAAGATAGAATAATTTCCAGGTAAGTGCCCTGATGGTGGATGCACAGGCTATTTTAAGAATGCCCAGAAAAGACCCCAACTTGCTTTGATGGTGGTGGTGGGGTGTCAGGAAAACGTTCAACAAAGCTATGGAGACTGGAAACTGCACTGGATGTGTGGGGCCCTGCCACAACAAGAGAGCAAGTGAGGGCAGGAGTGGGGAGAAGAGGCTGGAGGAGTCAGCTGAGACTGGACCACAGAGGGCCTTCCATACCCTGTTAAGAGCTGGGGCTCAACTGTGAAGCCTGGGGAGAGGGTCATGAAAGAAAGGGGGTGGCTGTGGACAAAGTCTGAATTGGAAGTCAAGAATTCACACATGGATTCAACAAATCTTTACTGAACACCTATTATGCACAAGTTGCTATAGGGATGATAGATGGCCTTTGCAGTCTAATGGGGGAGAAAGTTAAAAAGGCAGAGCTGCAGTGTGCTATGGGAACTGATAGGAGGAGTACCTAATGGAGACATGGGCAAGGTGTGTGCTGGGTCATGGAGGCCTTCCCAGAGACCTCCAGCTGAGACTTCACAGCAGGAGTGACCCAGGCAGAGCAGAGTGCAGGCCAAGGTCCAAACGAGAGAGCCAGACCCAAGCTTGCTTAGGGGAAATGAAAGTAGTTTAGGTAAGTGGGGCCCCAGTCTGTGGCAGGGGATTGGAGGAGGTGATTACCTTGTCCCATCCAAAGAGGATGCAGGTTTGGATTAGGCAGGTGTGGGAAGAAGGGAAATGATGCAGTCTATAGATACTTTGTAGGTGACAATTTAGGAATTGACTGGATATTGGAGATAGTGGAGAGCAAGGAGTCTAGGGCTTCTGGTGGGGCGGGGGTGGGGGGTAAGGGGGTGAATTAGGAGAGATGAGTTGAGTCTGAGGTACTAGTGGGACAGCAGGCAGGTGTTTAAATACAGTGGCCCAGAATCCTAGCCTCCTTGGAGAGGCTAATAGTCCCATCCAATCTCTGGGTATTGGGAAACCTGCTTTCTCCAGTTCTTGGGTCTTGGGAGACCCACCTCTCAAAATTCTCACATGCTGGAAACCACCTCGGTGTTTCTTATTGCTGGGAGGCCCCTCTCCCCCAGTCCCTGAGTGTTAAAATCTCTCCCTCCCTGTATTCTGGGAATCCCATCCTCTGTCTCAATCCCTGAATGTTGGAAACCTTCGCCCCACAATCCTCAGGTGTTAGGAACCCCCTCCCCCATTCAGGCCCTGGGTGTTCAGAGCCCCTCCCCCTACAGTCCGTGGCGCCCCCCCCCCCCCGTCACCGCTGGTGATGGCATCGCGGGCTCCGGCGATGGCCCTGGTCCTGGCGTTGTGGGGCTGGGCGCCAGGTCCTGCGGAGGCCAAGGACGCCATGGGCCCTCACGCAGCCGTCCGCCTGGCGGAGTTGCTGACCCCGGAGGAGTGCGGCCATTTCCGGTCACTTCTGGAGGCTCCCGAGCCTGACGTCGAGGCGGAGCTGGCCAGACTGTCTGAGGACCGGCTGGCGCAGGCCCAGCCGCTGGAGCCCACGGAGCCATCGGAGTCGCAGGGTCGGCTCCGGCGGCGGCGGCAGGTGGAGGAGGACTCGGCAGGCCGGCCGGCCGAGCCCGAGGAGGTTTCCGACGGCTGCCGGGAGGCGCTGGCGGCCTGGCTGGCTGCCGAGGCCCCGTCCCTGTCTTGGGACCGTGTGGCCCGAGCCCTGCGGCGCAGCGGCCGCCCGGACGTGGCCCGGGAGCTGGGCAAAAACCTCCACCAGCAGGCGGCGCTGCAGCTGCGCAAGTTCGGGCAGCCCTACCTGCCGCCGTCAGGCGCCAACGCCCCAGCTGCCGCTCCCCGGCCCCCAGCCCCACGCTCCCGCCGCGCCTCAGTCGCCGAGCTCAACTGGGACAAGCTGGAGCTGATCGTGGAGCGACTGCCGCAGCCCCCGTACAAGCGGAGCCCCACCGGCTGGGCCGGGCCGCTGGTGCTCGGCCTCCTCACCGGCTTCGTGGGGGCGCTGGGCACCGGGGCGCTACTCATTCTGCTCACGCTGTGGATCACAGGCGGCGACGGCGACGGGGCGCGGCCTGGCTGCCCCAGCCTGCCTGCCACTCCCGAGGCGCACGGCCTTTGGGAAACAAAGCCACTTCTGGACTAAGAGCACCTGGGGGCCTGGGCCCACTCGCCTGGGCTGCAGATGCGCCAGATCCTCCCGTGCCTCAGTGCCCCTAGCTGTAAGACGCGAGCACATCCTGATGGAGTGCTGCCTTTGACGTAACATAAAAGTTAACGAAATACGCAAAGGAGGGAGCGATCGGTTCGTTCGTTCGTTCGTTCGTTCGGTGGAAATGGCCAGTGTAGCCAGTAGGGCTGGCAATGGACGAGGAGGGGCTCTGGTGCCAGTCCAAGGGGGGGTGGGGGTGGGAGGTAGGCCCTCCCAATTCTTGTCAGCTTTAGTTCCTTATCTTGCAATTATTCTTCTATTTAGAGCTACCATTTATTATGCCCTCATTTCCTGCCTGGCCCTATGCTGAGCAGTTACATACACATAAACTCTGGCCCCAACTAGTTAGTGGCATAGTCAGGTTTTTAAATTGAGGGCCGCCTGACCTGAAAGCTTGAGCTACGGAAGGAATGGTCTGTGAGTAGTAAGGGAGCTTGGGAAACATGATGGGAGACCAGAACAAGATTTGCAGCTCCCCCATTCAGTTTACTCTGAAGCCCTGTTCTAGTGTGGGGATGGGGGCAGCACAACAAGGGTGCACCCACTTCCAGTGGCTGCCTCCAAGGTGCCCTCCCCACTCAGGCAAGGCCTCCTGCAGGTCTCCTGGGAGCCCCAAACTTTTTCCACCGCCTCTGAGTGGCTGGGCCTGGGTGAGCCCTCACAAAGTCTCTGCTCAAACTGTCCCCTAGGGGAAGGCAGGAGGAATCATGGGGTCCTGGCTAGGTGAGAGTGCTCCACTCCCTGTCCATGCTAGGCTGAGGGGCTCTGGTGTGACAGCAATGACAGAATGACGGGCCAATCCAAGAGGAGAGTTGAAAACAAGATTGACGTAACGCTTTATTGCAAATTCTAAAGTAAAAAGATGTACAGTACAAAGTAAAATTGTAATTTCAGACTATAAACTTCCAACCCACTTATACATTCTCATTTCTCAAGCATTTCCGCCATTTCCGCATGAACGGAACAGGGAACAAGTCGAGGGGGTGAGGGAAGGAGACAACAGCAAGGAAAAATAAAGTGTCTAGAATAATCACAATCCCCAGAAGCAAGTGAAAGGAAAGATGTTTCCTTGACCTGCTGTCCTGGTGATGTGAAGCGGGGGTGGCTGGAGCAGTGCAGTTTAAAATGGCTCTCAGAATAGCAGCATTTATGGTACCATTTCATCTTAAGTTCAAATAATACTTTGCCCTTCCCTAGCAGCCTTTGCCTCTGTATCTCAAAACACTTTACAAAACATTTAATTAAAGCCTCACAACACCCCTGTGAGGTAGGTCAGTATTATTATCCCCATTTTACAGATGGGGAAACTGAGGCACAGAGAGGTTAAGTGACTTGCCCAAGGCCACACAGCGAGCCAGCGGTCGAGCTGGGGATGGAACACTGGAGTCCTGTCCCTTTTCTAGAACCGCTGGACCACGCTCCCCTTTACCTATACACATTCTTCACACGCACACACACCACACGTGCACATCCGCCCACCCCACCCCACTGAGCCTCTATGTACAGCAAACAGCAGTGGGGGGCAGGGGCAGGGGGTGCCTCAGGAGTGTTTTTAATGGAGGAAATCCTAGTAACCTTGGAAAGGAAATCCAAGAAAAGCACAGAGCAGAACAACGCAGGCTCTGGTGCAAACCTTGGGCCCCTCCAAACCCAGACTTCCTCTTCTCTCCTGGTGTCCCCCCTCTGGCTGGCTAGTTGCAGCCGATTCTTTAGGGGGTGGGGGTACCTGAAAATGAACGAAGCTTTTTGCAAAACTTTGGGCAACATCTGAGAAAAGACAGAGGCATCATTACAGGAGATGCCCAGGACTCAAGTCACAAAGTCATAACCCATATGGCATTCTCACCTCCATAGTAGGCCTGGAGGCAGGGGGCTGAGGGGAGGAGGATGGGGACTGACCTACCAGCCATCTCTCTCCAGAGTGGAGCTACTGGAGTGGACTAGAGTGGGCACTTCAAGATCCTCCTGAGAGAGTGTTCCTGGACCAGGAGACATGGCCTAGAGAGGGATGTCCCCAAAGGGGGTCAGGGAGAAAGGGAAGCAGAGGGGTGCCTCCTTCCCTTGCAAGAATGTAAGGAGACCAGCCCATGTCTGCTGGTCTATTGTGTGGGGGCAATGTAGGGCAAGGTCCAGCTTTAGCTAGCAGAATGGAGGCTGTTGAGCATCGTGCACGCCCTAGCTTTGGGGCATTGGGGTAGTTTTTTTCTTAACGTAACTAGTGGAGAAAGGAGAAGACAAGCCGGTCCAGCTGGGCTGCGGGGAAGAGGTCTTAGAAGCCTCTGAGCACTGGCCCAGCAGGGGGAAGGAATGCCATATGCAGTGGGTGAGTGGGGATCTGGGGCAATTAGGACCTCGCTTTTCTCGCCAATCTCTATTTCCCTGCCAGAATTCTGCCAGAGTCCCTCTGACTTCTCTCCCATTGCCTCCTTTCCTCAAATGTGCTAAGGTCCCAATACGCAGACCCCACCCAAAACTCAAGAATTGGGATAGTCAAGCAACAAACGCACACCAAGACAGGCTTCCCTTGTACAGTAAAAAGGGTAATTTTTATTTTGTTTCCTTTTGGCTTATAGTAGTGATGTACTTTTTAATTACGTCTCATTTAGAGCAGTGCTGGCCTCCATGCATTCACTAATACACTAATCTTCACTATTGGTCTTCTACAGGTTTACATTGGTTGCGGCGGAAAAGAACAGAACTCTGGGCACTGTCACTCCAGGGGCTTTGACTGGGAGTTTCTGTATATTTCTCCCCAGTCAACTGCTGATATCAAAAGTGGCTCACTTAGGAAGGAGAAAGGAGGGCACGTTGACTCGGGGAGTTTTTCCTGTTCTCACCCTCTGCTTTAGATTACGGAGTCTTCCTCATCTAAGCAACAAGGAGGTTAAGGAAAGAAGAGGGGATAAGTGTTTTTCACACACATACCAGCAACCATGTCAGCTGCTGCTCAGTGGCTTTGGCTCTGCGTTTTTTAAATTAACAGCATCACACGTCTTTTTGCTTTTTGTCCTTTTTTAAAGGTGGATTGTGGAGTATAAATACTGCACCAAGGACCTGGCTACAAAAAATAAATGTTTATATTATATTTATATATCTATATATATATATGTGCAGTGATACTGCGGCTGCTGCTGCTTTTTGATTGGCTTCGTTAATATTTGGCAAAGCGTTGCCACTCACCCACTCAGTGAAGACGTACGAAAACGTCATCATTGATTCTTTCAGTTCAAAGCCTGTTAACTGCGGGTGTAAACTGCTGGTGATGGTGTCATTTACTATCAAAGAAGTGTGGAACAGGGTGGGTTAGTGAGTGAATGAGTGAGCGGCTGGAGGGAAGTGGGTGAAGGAATAGAAGGTGTGAAAAGTTAAAAAAAAAAAAAGTGAAACTTCAAACACAGTGGAGGTGGCTTCTTCCCTATGAAGCTGGCTGATGGTGTCAGATACCAAGGCCCATGTATTACTGAGGAGATAGCCTGCTGGGCTGGGATCGGGATCTGGGGTAGGAAAAAGGTCAGATCTCAGAAAAATCTCCATTAAGATGCTCTAGTAGCTTAATAACATCACTAGCGTGAGCGCTTGGTGTACCAAGCGGAATCGTATAGTTCTGTTGCCCGTCTCAAGACCCAAGAACCATTATGAAGTTTAGCCAAATCTTGCATAGAAGTGGTTAGAATTTATTGCACATTGGAACAAAAATATATATTTTTTTGTTGTTTTGGAAAAGACCATTAGCAATAAAAAATTTTTTGTCTGTCTGTCTGGTTTTGGGGATGTACATTGGCTGACAGCATCTAAGTTCTAAGAAGAAAGAAAAGTATAAAAAATAAAAGTAAACATGACAATGGCATAAGCCAGAAGCCATTTCCTATTTAATAAGTTGATAATTTGTATTTACAAAAAGGCATGCCAATAAAATAAAATTATATATTACAGTATTTATAATTCTCTTAAAAAGAATAACCACACGTGTCAGCTTCTGTTTTGTGCTGTTTACAATGTAGCCTGTACATGTGACTATACATTCATCCTAGCAGTTAGCAGGGTCACCAAAAGAAATGCCTTCCCAATCAGGTATTGGGTATAGTACAAAAATTCTACGGATGGTGCCGCAGAAGCAGGCTTGAGAGAGCTGGACAGAGTTTGTAATGGTCCAGCAAGATAGAAAGCTCTGCTTACTGACTTGCAGTGGTTTGTTCTACACAAAACTAGTCAGGTGGACTGTGAAACTACATCCAAAGTGCTTCTACTGCAAGGCAGATTGGTGTGTCTGATTATGGGTTGCTGTTTTCTCCCCACCCCCCTCCATTTTACGATTCCGGAATAATCTGATTTGGCTCACATGCTGAGATCTCGCCTCACACTTCGTACAGACTTCCTGACACGTTCAACTGCAGCATCTTGGCTTTGAAATCTAGTCAGCTGATGAGAAACCCCTGGACTAAAAACTGTCTTCTCTAAAGCAGGAGATGGAATGGAACATATGATGCTCCCCTAAAAGCCACCCTCCAATGACAACGGGCAGGTCGCTAAGCAGGTAGCAAAACCGGCTGAAAGGGAATTTGCTGGGGGAAGCTGGAACATCCTGAAGAATTTATATCTGATCATTTTCTCATGAAAACCAGTGACATAAAGAAACCAAGTGGGCTTGGTTCAGAGGCTGCTCTATTTCTACCTCAGGTCCCACCAGTGACTATTTAGAATAAATAGTCTAATAATAGATGAAAGAAACCACAGCCATAGCCCCAGTGCTGCTGCCCTCACCCACTGTGGGTAAGAGAAGCCCTGCTTGGCGGACAAATGTGATGGAGGTAAGAGGAATCATGCAGTGTGTGAGCTTGTGAAAACCCCTCTGGCGAAGGGAGAGGCCAGTTAGGAAGATCCGAACCCCTCTCCGTATTGACCCAAGCCCAGAGAAAGCCACAAGGCAGAAAGGACATGATGCTAAATGAAGTGAGCACCCCTTAACCCCCAACGAAAGTTTAAGTTCCCCAAATTACCCCCTAGAGATAACATGCTACTTTGAATAGCACTTTTATCTCTACCCCAAATAAGTGTCAGTTCTCCAGTATGAAGGCTAAACAATCATCATAAATATTGCAAGATACAAATGAACTTTTTGTTCTGTTTTTAGCCCTAGGATTTGGTTTTACAGTGACATTACTAATACAAGCCATTTGGGATCGAAGTCTCCCCATGTACGGAACACAAAGCAGCATTAAATAGTTCATCTTTCAAAATGTGCAACAATGGCTGTATGTTATAGATGTCCTTTAAACATATACACACAACGGATCCATCTGCTTGTTGTTTTGGGTTTGTTTTTTTTTTTTTGTTGTTGGTGGTGGTGGTTGTCAATTGGTTGGTTATGTTTCCCTACCCAGAAGGTGTGTGAAAGACTTTTAAGAATTCATAAAGAATTGCAGCAGGTATGGAAATTTTTACCATTTTCTCCAAATACAGTGAACGGTGCAGGGCTGGGTCCTGTCCAAAGGCTGACCCAGTGCAGGGGACAGGATTAGTAGTATCCTGTGGTGTATGGTTCTCATGCATGACTTCTGATCACGGCATGCCATCATGCAAATCATTTCTACGCATTGAACGAGCACAATGTTTGGAATTGGCCTGAGCAAGTCCTCCTCAGCCTGAAGAAACCTGATTGTTTTCCCCCACCCATCTCCAAACCACGTGAAGCCCATGTGGAGAAGATGTGGTTTATATCAAAGAAACTGACAATTAAATGACATGGGCTAAATGTGAGTGTGTGTGTGTTTTCTTTTTGCTGCTTAGCTTAACTAATGTAGGAATGCAAATTTAGTTTGCATGAACAAACAAACTTTTAAAGTGATGCTTTCTGCTTCTGAGAATCAACAAAATGAAAAAATAAAATCCATTTGGCTGCAACGGAAATATGGTGGTGCCGGCAGCCTCTCCTCTGTTTTTGTATCCTGTTAGGTTTGTCCTAAGTTGCATTGACTGATGTGGAACATGCAGTAACCACCTGCCCAAGCATTAGAAAATCTGTGAGTCCAGGGAGCAGGGTCCTTTGCCCTCGGCAGGTCACTGCTCAAGATGCAACCGTGTTACAAGGTAAGCAGACTACGTTTGGTATAGATCTTCGGGTTCAAGTGTCTCCACAGCCGTTCTGCATTGATAATATTCAGGAAGTTTGTAAACAATCTTTCACTTGCAAGTTTTAAATCTGTACCATATTTAATTTCTGCTTTCCTCTAACACTTGGATTCTCTCTCTTTTTGTCTTTTGGCTCTTTCCCTTCTTCCTTCCTCTGCCCGCTGCTGTTTCTCCTTCTCAGGTTTAGTTACACTGTCATAAGATGGGAGGGAAGCTGTAGAAGGGGTGCTCTCTCTTTTCTCCCGGTGTGTGTCTCCATTCTCTAGCTTATTGGACGTGGTCTTTTTGCAAATGAAGCCCCGCCTGGCTAAATGTCCCCTGTAGGCGCGCTGCAGGACCACTGCAGACACTTCCTCCTGCTTGCGCCGCAGTGTGGTTGTGATTGGCTCGTAAGACACTTTGGAAGGATTGGATGCCACGAACCGCTCCTCCATCTGCTGCCGAAGGATGTCCAACTCCCCGCTGTCTCCCAGGACCCGCTTGGTGAAGGCAAAAAGGATGTCCAAGCAGTGGATGCGATCCCCACTCACCATTGGCAGATCCATGGCAATGAGCTCAATGGTGTTGGGCTTGGGCACACGGAGAGGGTGCTCCAAGGCATCTGCAAAGTCTGCCAGCTTACAGTACTCAATGAACTGGGTGGCATCGGGGTCAAACTTCTCCCAGATCTCATAAAAGGTCTCAAAGTCATCCTCACTCAGAGGGTCTGCACTCTCCTCTGTAGCTACACTGAAGTTCTCCAAGATGATGGCAATGTACATGTTCACAACAATCAGGAAGGAGATGATGATGTAGCTTACAAAGAAGAAGATGCCCACAGAGGGGTTCCCGCAGTCTCCCTTAAAGCCACTCCCTGGGTGCTCCTTATCCAGACTGCAGTCAGGGGGGCGGTTTAGGATGGGCAGCAGCAGGCCATCCCAACCAGCCGAGGTGGTGATCTGGAACAGGCAGATCATGCTGTTGCCAAATGTTTCAAAGTTGAACATATCATCAATGCCAGCCTCATGCTTCACATATGCAAAATTGGACATCCCGAAGATGGAGAAGATGAACATGACCAGAAAGAGCAGAAGGCCGATGTTGAACAGGGCAGGCAAGGACATCATTAAGGCAAAGAGCAAGGTACGAATCCCTTTGGCTCCTTTGATCAGACGCAAGATGCGCCCAATACGGGCCAATCGGATGACTCGGAATAGGGTTGGGGAAACAAAGTATCTCTCAATTAAATCAGCCAGGAACATTCCTAAGAAGAGGAACAGAAGAAGACATGTTACTGAGATTAGAGATTTCCTTTCTCTTTACTTATTTCACCTGGCACCATGGAATTCTGAAGTTGAGAGGGCTTTATAGAATGAGTGCCTTACTATTCAATGTGAACTCCCATGATATAGAAAAGGACTTGTTTCAAACACATAGAAAAGCAGAGAAATTAATAATAAGAGACACCTATGTACCTAACATCCAGATTTAATAGACGCTAACATTTTACCAAATTTGCTTCCCCTCTTCATTCCCAGAAGCAACCACAATCCTGAAGACGATATATATCATTCTAGTGTATCTTTATAGTTTTACTATGTATGAATTCATAAATAATATATAATGCCTTACTGTGTTTAAGGAATTATACTGTATTTATCTTTTTACAACTTACTTTTGAGACTTAACATTATGTCTGTGAGATTAACGTAATTTTAGATTGTTCCATTTTCTGAACAGGTTCTCATTTATCTGTTTTCATACTCAAGGACAATTAGTTTTTTTTTCAGATCTGGGCATGTACACCTTTCCTAGGTGTTACTGAATTGCTCTCCAAGATGCTATCAAATTTCCATGTCCAGAAACAATGAATGAGAGGTCCTGGTTTCACTCCATGACTTCACTATGATTCAGCCTTGATATCTTAATTACTCTGCTAAGGCCACCGATTTTCAAAGTATCTTCTTACTAGCTCTGAAAAATCATCTTTGGTTTCTCATCACCCTATCAGACTAGCCTAGAAAACTAAAGGGACCTCTCAGGAGTGACTTTCCATTCAGAACTTCTAGATTGTGTGCTTAAAGTCATAAATCAGAAAACAGTATAGAAGATAAAAATGGCAAGGCATTATTAGTAGGATATAAAAGTAGAGGGTTAAAATGTACAAACCAGAGGGCCTTGTTATATTTACATTAAGCCAGGGATCCACCTTCAACTAGACCACTTGTCTTTACAAGTACAGAGCAACAAGGGGAGCCCAATGAGTGGCCACGGAAGGAAGATGAGAAAGAGAGTCTGGGAAATGAAAGCTGGAAGTGAGGCTGGGAAACGAAAGCTGGAAATGAGGCTGGGAAATGAAAGCTGGAAGTGAGGCTGGGAAATGAAAACTGAAGGGAAGGTGCTGATGTGTTCTCTTCATTCAGTGTCTGCTGCTGTTGAGGATCCAATGAGATATAACACAAGCTTCAAAGGACACATGAGGGATTTAATTTAAATAAGGAAGCATCTTCCAACCATAAAATGCCAAAAAATTGGGGCAGTTAACTGAAGAAGGCCATAGGATCCCCTTATTTGAAGGTTTTAAGGTAGGAAGGAACCCTAGCTTTCAGGCAGTAATAAGATGCAGCATTGTCAGAGAATGGGCCAGATAACCTTTGGGAACCAGGTTCCCATGGGTGTTTGAGTTTGCAAGAAAATTTCTACTCTGGCCAGGCCTCAAGATGATTTCTCAGCTATCTTCTTTTTTACTTTTCAATTAAGTCATAACCATAAGAAGTCAGATAATATGCATCCCATATATGGTTTACTGGGAACCTGTTGGCTCGACACCCTCCAACTTCTTCAGGGATGGCTTTTGGTATCAAGGACAGATATATTAGCCCGACCTCATTCCTTTCCCTGAGTGAAGGGATTATTAAACTCTTCTTTCTACTGAGTTTTCTCTTTTCCCTTCTATGCAGAATTTTGGGACTTTAGTTGGACTTTTACAATGATGGCTTTGGGGTCGACAGGAAAAGGTGATTGCTTAGAGTTATGTCTGATCTAATCTTTAATGGGTGGGAGGGTAAAGGGGCCCTTGAATTTCTGTATTGTCCACCAAAGTGAGTTGAGATAGAAAAGCCAGCAAGATTCAGAACAAAATCCAGGTCAGAAATGAAGAACAGGCATTTCAATGGAGTGTCTTTCTCCCTTATCATATCTCTCAGGAGCCTAAGTACGGTGACATGTAGCAGATGCAAGGCAGTTCCAACCAAGGCAAGAGAGAATCCTCAATAAACAAGTTTTAAAAATTCAGAGAGGTTGCTGAAGAGAAAAACGGATATAAGGAAACATCAAATAAATCCTATATACATTTAAATCCCTGGTTATTCAATTCATCATATTCAGTTTTCCCACAATGTACAAATTCAGGCCATGACCCCAGAACTGACTGGGATTACTGACTGACCTCCCAACCACTCTGCTATCCAGAAACATGGCCTGATTTCTCTAAGGGTGGGATGATACAAATACCCAGCATATGTGGGACTGGTGGCCATATACCAGGTATACAGCTCTCTGCTGAAAAACATCCTGCATATTCCCATGTTGCTGTTGTCTTATGCTGGCTAGTCAATTCTGACTCAGGGCAACCCTGTGTGTTACAAAGTAGAACTGCTCCATAGGGTTTTCTTGGCTGTAATCTTTATGGAAGCAGATCACCAGGACTTTTCTTTTGTGGTGCCGCTGTGTGGATTCAAACTGCCAACCTTTCAGTTACCAGCTGGGCATAAACTGTTTGTGCCAGCCAGGGATCTCAGATTCCCATAGCATGCACTCAGTATATAACTCTACACAGGACTGACCATGCTACTGGAATTGCTAATGTACTTGTTTGCCTCCCTCTCTAAAATCCCTGAAAGTCTCCAAGAGCAAGGATTATATTTTATTCTTCTTTATTCTCCTGGCATCTACCACAGTGCTTGGCACATAGTAGATATCCCCTAATATCTACTGGATGAATGAATGAAGGGATTCAGGAATTCAAGTAATATCAGAGAGATGTATGCTAAGGTACAGAGATAGAGCAAGATGTAGGATTAGCTTTGCTGGGGCAGAGATGGGTAGGTCAAGAAAGGGTCAAAGATGGACAAGGAAGACTTCAGAGAGAAGATGATGCCTGAGCAAGGTTTTGAAAGATGAATGTGTATTTGTCCCTATAGAAAAGGGGAGAGAGATAGGCGAGACAGCAATCCAGCCAGTGGGAACACCATTTAAGGGGTCCTCTAGGTGGTTCCAGGGCTAGTTTTACCCTAGCCACCCCTTAATTTAAAAAGATAATTTCTATACTTTTGTTTCTGATCAAATTAATGATATTTAATAAAAATCTTAATCAGGAAAAGTAACACCATTCTTCCCTTTTTTATCCCACTCAAACAGGTGTGTAGGAAAGTTCAAGAACAGTGAACAACAGCAGCATTGTCCAAAGTGTGTTCTGTGGGAAGTTAATTGTGTGACTTTGAGGCTGGGTGGCTGGGCTGGAACTCCAGCTCGCTTGCTTACCAGCCACATATCCCTGTAACCTCTCTGTGCCTCAGTTCCTCATGATACTCTGAGGGTTGTTATGAGGATTACATGAATAAAAACATGTAAAGCTCTTAGGATAGTGACTGGCATGTAGTATGTTCAATGTAAATGTGAGGATATTATTATTACTTGAAAAAACAGTATTGTGGTCTATTCTTAGTTATCCAGTGCTGCTATAACAGAAATATCACAAGTGGGTGGTTTTAACAAACAGAAGTTTATTTTCTCATAGTTTAGGAAGCTAGATGTCTGAATTCAGAGCACTGGCTCTAGGGGAAGACTTAATCGGCTCTAGGGGAAGGTCCTTGTCTCTTCAGCTGCTGCTTCCTGTTTCCTTGGAGATCTCTGTGTGTCTTGGCATCTGTCTTACTCCATCTCTCCTCTGCTCACTTGTTTAATCTCTTTTATACCATAGCCCCCCTTATCCACAGGGGATATGTTCCAAAGACCCCCAGTGGATGTCTGAAACCTCAGACAGTACCAAACCCTAGATATACTGTGTTTTTTCCTACACATACATACCTATGGTAAAGTTTAATTTATAAATTAGACACAGTAAGAGAGTAATAACAATAAATAATAATAAAATAGAATAATTATTAAGTAAAATAAGGGTTTCTTGAACACAAGCACTGCAATACCGCGACAGCTGATCTGATAACTGAGACAGTTAAGTGACTGACAGGCTGGTAGTGTATACAGCGTGGATATGCTGGACTAAGGGATGATTTACCTCCTGGGCAGGACAGAGTGGGACGGTACGAGATTCATCAGGCTACTCAGAATGGCGTGCAATTTAAAACTTATGAATTGTTTATTTCTGGAATTTTCCATTTAATATTTTCAGACCGCGTTTGACCACAGGTAACTGAAACCATGGAAAGCAGAAGCGCAGACAAGGAGAGACTATGGTATCTCAAAAGAGATTGATTTAAGATACACCCAAACTAATCCTGTCCATTAACATTACAAAGACAACCCATTCCCAAATGGGACTGTAACCACAGGCATAAAGGTTAGGATTTACAACATGTATTTTTGGGGGACACAATTCAATCCATAACATTCCACTCTTTGGCCCTCCGAAATCAATATCCTTGCCACACGCAAAACACATTCACCCCATCACATCATCCCAAAAGTCTTATATCAACTCCCTCTTAATCATCTAAATCATATATGAGTGAGATTTTAGGCGTATTCCATCCTGAGGCAAAATTCCTCTTCATCTGTGAAACTGAAATCTAGAATACAAGTTATCTGCTTCCAAAGTACGATGGTAGGACAGGCACAAGGTAGACATTTCCATTACAAATGGGAGAAATTTGAGGGAAAGAAGGGATAACAGGTCCCAAGCAAGTCCAAAACCCAGCAGAACTATTTACATTAGCTCTCAAGCTTGAAAATAATCTCTGTTCTCTGAGACCATCTGGGCAATGGCCCTGCCCTCTATACTCTGGATTCTGGGTGGAGGTCCCTTGGCCCTGAGCTTCAGCTATGCCTTCTAGGCCCACTGAGACAGCAACTCTGCTCCCTTGGTTTTGGGTGGCCCCATTCTCCTAGTCTGAGTGATGACTCCACTCTCTTAGCCCTGGCCAGGCTCTGTTCTTCTGCCCCCGGGCATGGCAGACTCTCCCCTTCAGCTTTGGGAAGCAGCCCCAACCCCCCGGCACACCTTAACAGCAGCCCTACAGTCCAGAACCGAGTTGGTTCGGACTCTTTGTTGATCTGACTCTTTGAAACCTAGGAGGCTGTGGCCCCACCCTTTGAAACTGAGAAGGCCCTGCTCCCTGTGTTCCTTCCAACAGTTCGGCTGATCTCCAAGCTGCTCCAGGGATGGTGCTTTTCTTTTCTTGGAGGACAACAGATGTAGCTCCTTTGGCTTGTTTCCTGCCTGTAGAATTCCAAGAGACAGACAGCATTCTTTCCTTTTGTTCCTTCTCTGTGCCCTTCAGTCTAGGCTGATGGGTTTTCTGCTGTGGTAGTTGGTTAGATCCATCAGTTACACACTTAATCTCTTCAAGAAAAGATTGTGTAGCCACATCCTTGGTGAACATTCTAGGACATGTGTCCTTAGTTTGTACAACAGGATTTTCCAAATCTTTAAGTTCTGTTTTCATTTTTCACAGTTCATTTTTAAGTCCATCTCTTTCCTCTGGTATTTTACTACAATCGGCAAGGAGAAACCACATGGCCCCTTTAAAGATCTTGCTTAGAAATTGCATCAGCTAAATATCCAAGTTCATCACTTACAGGTTCTACTTTCCACCAAGCATTTGAACATAATTCAGACAAGTTCTTTCACTGCATAAAAAGCATCGCCCTTCCTCCACTGTCCAATCACATGTTCATTATTTCCTTTTAAAGCCTCACCAGAAGCACATCTAACGTCCACATTTCTAGCAACATTCTGTTGCTGGCACCATATGTATTCTCTAAGACGACAAAGACTTTCTCTATAGCTCTCCTTACTTCCCTCTGAGCCTTCACCAGAATTGCCTTTGACGTCCATAATTCTACCTACAGTCCCTTTAAGGCAATCTAGGCTTTTACTATTAGGCACCTTAAAACTCTTCCAGCCTCTACCCCTTACACAATTCCAAAACCACCGGCACATTGTGGGTATCTTTTAGAGCAGCACCCCACTCCCAGCACCAAATTCTGTGTTAGTTATCTAGTGCTGCTATAACAGAAATACCACAAATAGGTGGCTTTACCAAACAGAAATTTATTTTTTTACAGTTTAGGAGGCTAGAAGTCCAAATTCAAAGCACAGGCTCTAGGGGAAGGCTTTCTCTCTCTGTTGGCTCTGGAGGAAGGTTCTTGTCTCTTCAGCTTCTGCTTCCTGCTTCCTTGGAGATCTCCATGTGTCTTGGCATCTATCTTACCCCATCTCTCCTCTGCTCGCTTGTTTACTTTCTTTTACATCTCAGAAGAGATTGACTCAAATACACCCTACACTAATCCTGCCTCATTAACAAAGACAAACCAAAACCAAACTCATTGTCACTGATTTGATTCCAACTCATAGCAACCTTATAGGACAGACTAAAACTGCCCATAGGGTTTCCAAGGCTGTAAATCTTTACAGAAGCAGACTGCCATATCTTTCTCCTATAGAGTGGCTGCTGGGTTTGAACTGCCAACCTTTTGGTGAGCAGCCCAGCACTTAACCACTGTGCCACCAGGACTCCCTTAACAAAGACAACTCATTCCCAAATGGGATTATAACCACAGGCACAGAGGTTAGGACTTACAACACATAGTTTTGGGGGATATAATTCAATCCATAACATGATGAAATGGTATGTTACGTAGGATTCCTTACTGCAGGACTTCTAACAGGCTTCAACAAGCTAATGTGCACTGTGATACTTGAAAGGGCAGTACAATGTACTGTGTTTCTCAGAGTAATCTGATCACTGGATTCTTTTCTTAGCGAGAAACTTGTGGGATTAGTGTTTGATGTATCAACACACTTTAGGAAATACTGCTCTGGAGGACAGAACTATAGGGTAGCGCAGGCCAAGGGGAAGAGCCAGCTGCCTTGTGGTCTACAGTCACCACCTTGCTAAATGCAGGCTGGCTACTGGAGCTCTTGGTATGGTTCCCGCAGGTCTCCGGCATTCTTCCTTTGCTACATAAGTTGGTCAAACCTACCTGGAACCAAGGCAGAGTTTCACCATTCGAGATGCCTCTCAGGAAAGCAAGGACAAGTTTTGGTAGGACAATCAATAGGGCAGCATTTCCTTCTGCCTGCCTGCCTGTCATCTAGGACGTCACTCCCTTCCATGCCTTTAGGTTGAAGCAAAATGCCACACCAAAAAAACAAAACCTGTTGCCGTTGATTCCAACTCATACTGACCACACAGGACACAGGAGAACTGGCCCACTGGGTTTTCAAGGAGCGATTGGTGGATTCAAACTGCCGAACTTTTGGTTAGAGGCTGTAGCTCTTAGCCACTGTGCCACTAGGGCTCCAAAATGCCACACAGTTACTGTTAAAAACATAAACTTTGGGATCAGATAGACTTCAACATGAGTTCTGCCACCTCCTAGTTGAGTGAACTTGGACATCTATACATTGAAGGTAATAAAATAGCATACTTTCTGGACTATCATAGGATTAAATGAGATAATACAGATGAAAAAGCTCTCAAACTGTACCTGGCACACAGTGAAATAAGTGACGTTATCATCATCATCATTATAACCACCACCATCACCACCAAATTTTCCTAGATTAATTCACTCATATCCAATTTAACAATCTCTTACCACTCCCTTTTCCATTTTATACTTACTTCTACTATAGCCATATTTTTAAATAACAAGTTTCTTTTATCTTCCCTATTAAACTTTAAAATCCTTACCCACCCCCCACGCCCCAACCCCACCACAGAATTTACAATTCAAAACTACTATAAATGTTCAATAGAAACCTGCTGACCATGTAAGCTGCTAGGCAGGCCCAGGTGATGATTTAGGGGCACACATGGGCTTAAGCCGCGAGGGTAACCTGCTTGCACTTCGGACCTTGTGTAATTCATTGCTCTCCCAGGAATCTTGTCCTCAAGACCTGTCAGGTCCCTTTCCCTCTGCCCCCCTGCCCCACTCACCCACAATGGAGAGGATGACTACCACGAAGTCGAAGATGTTCCAGCCAATAGTGAAGTAGTAGTGCCTCAAGGCAAACATTTTGAGCACACACTCACAGGTGAAGAAGATGACGAAGACAAAGTTAATCCAGTAGAGAATGTCCTCCATCTGCTTGCTCTGAGTATCTGTCTCCACCATCATCGTTACCATGTTAAGGCAGATGAGCATCATGATAACAATGTCAAAGGCTTGTTGAGTGACAATATCAAAGACGATACCTTGGATTTTGTTCTGGGGAGGGAAGGAAGGAAAGATAAAACAGGATTCATGAAAGGCTTTTTAAGCAGACCTGTGGGGGTTTCAATCCTGTTAATCAAAGTACTCTCTGCTTTCTTTTATGTAAAAATGGCCAGCTCTATCTGGCTGCTCTACCAGGAGCATGAATAGAGACCAATGCCAATATTACTTCACAAAAAGTTTTCTAAAATTGCCACTCTTCTCTTTTGCATCCATGACATCGCACACTTCTGGATTTCCTCCTACCTCTTCAGCTGCTCCTTTTGCGTCTCGTTTGCCAGCCATTTCTTCCCTCATTTGATCTCTTCTTTCTCTATCCTTTCTCCCTAGGAGAGCTCATTTACTCTGCTTACATAACGTCTTATGTACTCATGCTTCTCAATTTTTTCCTTTTCCAGCCTATACCTTTCCTCTGAACTCCTGTGTTGTATACCCAATTGCCTACTTGACATCTCTCCTTGATGACTCATAAGCATCTGAAACTTAACATTTCAAAGCAGACCCAAGTTCCTTCCCCCACCCCCAATCCAACTTGTTCCTCTCTCAGCTTTCCTCATCTCAATTATTCATCCAGTCCCTCAAACCAGAAATCTGC
The DNA here is from genome assembly GCF_000243295.1 of Trichechus manatus latirostris. Lineage (NCBI taxonomy): Eukaryota > Metazoa > Chordata > Mammalia > Sirenia > Trichechidae > Trichechus > Trichechus manatus. The sequence continues at coordinate 3,317,070 of NW_004444145.1, read as the reverse complement.
GAGTCATTCTTGTCTCTTTCCTCTCCCTCATTCCCCATCTAATCCATTGCAGGCCCTGCTTGTTCTCCTTCCTAAAATATAATTTGCATTCATCTACTGGTTCACTCCATTTCTATTGTCTCTACTCTAGCCTAAGCCGCCATCATCTTTTACCTGGACTTCTATAATAATCTCCTAACTGGTCTACTTCCTCTCCTTCCCTCATCTAATGCAATATCCACACAATAGCACGTGTAATTATTTAATAACATAAATGGATCACACCATTCTCCTACTTAGCCATTCAGCAGCTTCTTGTTGGGCTTGCAATAAAACCTGTATTTGTTAACCTGGCTTAAAAATGCCTTTCACTCTGCTCATTTCGTGACTCCTCCTCTAGTTGATCAATACCTACCCACACCAACTCTATCTCCTTAAGAGCCTTGTTTGCTTTTCCAGGAATCTCTTACCCCAGCTCCTTGGTTCCTTCTCATCCACTCAAATGGACACTCTTTAGTGAGGCTTTTTCTGACTATTTCTACTATTGAAGTAGATTTCCCCACACATACTCCATTATTCTCTGTTAGGACCCTCAGGTTAACTTTTTTCACGACATTTCACATTTTATAATAGCTGTTTGCTTACTTATTACCTATCTCCCCCACTATACTGTAAACTCAACAATAGCAGTGTTTATGTTTTGCTCATCACTCGCTGCCTAGTACCTGGTACACAGTGTAGGAAATGTATACATATTTGCTGAATAAACAAATAAATAAACAAATGGATGGTAGCAAAGATTCCATATGGCCCACAAGGTTACACTGGTCTTTCCACACTTTTTTAAAAATGCTGCCCCCTTCTCCTAATCAGTCTTCACTAATGTTTCTTACCACACTAAACTTTTATATTTTAGGGTGGAAGAAAATACACTTAGGTTCCTATATGCAAAGCACTGAACAGAACTTTGTGTTGATTCGCTTACATTCCTTAGTCTCGTAACTGCCACAAAATGGAAACTCTAACATCAAGGAAACATAAAGCACATTCCTTTTCTTTAAGGTTCCCCCTGATTTTTTTTTTAAAGTACCTAAAGGCTTATTTTCAGGATTACTTTAACTTTGTGGTTTTCAAACTGTTTCAAAGCCCTAGGGATTCCTTTCTCTCAGAAGCTGGTGAGGCAGGTATGCCAAAAGTAGAGTGTAAGAGTTAGGAGGGAGAATGCTCACAGACTCTCATTCTTGATTCAAGCAAAGTAGCTCTACTTTTATTTTACAAATTGGATTGCAAGATAAGCTTCTCTTTTAAGGGTTCTGTAGGGTTTTTTTTTCAAAGTTGCTTTTAATGAAAGTTGCAAAAGAAGGAAATATGGGCCTGGCTTTTGACCCCATCCAGCCAGATACATCCATTTAGAAGCACAGAAGCTTTTTTTCTGAAAAAAGGGATCAACCATCAACAGAATGGCCAGAATCTCAGCCCTCAAACCTGTTTTACGAAAGGCTCAGTTCAAGAGGAAATCTGGGTGTTGGACTCTGCGAGTTTCCCCCTCCTCTGCTCCTATAAATAGCCAGAAGCATTAGTCTAGTTTCCAGGCACATCCTGCAAAGACATACTTCTTGGGTAAAGAGGCTGAGAAGACCAAATCCTATCTCACACAAGTAGGAAAGAGATCAGCTTGCATTTTCCTTTAATATTTAGCTGTCTGTTGAAACATCTCTCTACCAGCACCAGAGCTAATGTGAGTAACATGCCAGTTCTCTGCTGCTCCCCAAGGAAGGCTCATAGGAAAGGTCAAGGGCTAATGTAAAAGTCAACCCATGCCTTAATTCCTGTTCTTCTGCCATCTTACTCAGCTTGTTTGGATGGTGTGGTTGGCAGAGGATTACAGGACACTAGAGAACCAATCACTTGGCCTTTTTCCTTCCTTTTCAGCAACCTAGCAGCACTTTTTTCCATCTAGGTTCTTGCTGTGCCCTCAGCCTACACAATGTACTCACCAGAGGGCGGGGAATGGGTTTCTGTGGTTTCTTTGAGCCCAGCTTTTTCATGGCATTGTAGTACTTCTTCTGTTCTTCAGTCATGAAGATGTCCTGACCTCCAAAGTAAAGGAGGGAAAAAGAGAATAGGCAATTACAACTGGCTCTCTCATGTGATGGGTTTGGACCTAAGGATCAACTCTGAGAACCAAGGGAGATCTACTCCTTTTTCTTCTCAGAGGTCAGTTTAACCAATAGTTGTCCCAGAGTGAGCTAGACCTGGGACAACTATTCTAATTCAAGGAGATCCCTGCCTTTGTCTTCAGCTTGGGATTTCTGAGATCTGCCAGTTCCTAGGTAGGAAGGAAATGGACTACCCAACTACAGAACCCTCAGGGAAGGGTAAGAAGTCCTGGTGGTGCAGTGGTTAAGCACTCAGCTGCTAACCAGAAGGTTGGTGGTTTGAGCCCACCAACTGCTCCACGGGAGAAAGATGCGGCAGTCTGCTTTCGTAAAGATTTACAGTCTTGGAAACCCTATGGGGCAGTTCTACTCTGTCCTATAGGGCCACTAGGAGTCGGAATTGACTCAGTGGCAACGGGTTTGGTTTTGGTCAGGGAAGGGTAAACTTAAGCAATGACTGTGAAGACAGTCCCATAAATTTTTTCTCGGTTTGGTTTTCCTGATAATATTCTAGAAACACTATTTTAAAATAAAAAATTAAGTCCTGGCTAATGGTCCATTTATTTCAGACGATATTAAAAATTGAGAAATTCTGGTACAATAAAACAATTTGGAAGGTTTCTTAGAGTCTGTTGAGACAGACTTAAAAATGAATGACGAGAGTAATCTTTTCAATTTGCCTTAGAAAAAGTGTTAATCATCTGGGGAAAGTAGGAAAGTGAGTTTTTCAAAAATGAGCTCTTAAATCCCAATCTGCTAGTGATGCCTAGGGATTAACAGGAATAAAAATTTAGATAATTTCTGCTGCTCACTACAGCTATCTATCTTCTGCTTCTTTCCTTTTTACCCCGTCACTAGAGACACTCTCTGACCATAACTCTCTCTTGGGAAGCCAAATCCAGTAACAGGCCTCAGAAACAAAAGATAACTAGTAAATGTGATAATCCACGTGCCGTAAAATCCAACCCCTAACAGGAAGAGTTGGCTGGGGCTAATATACAGTGGGGATAATGCCACAGTGAGGTGACATTATGGATTTTAGAGAAAGAGAGAGGCATTCTCTCTTTAGAGATAGGGACAGAAGTGCCTTTCATTTGGGTTGACCTCCGACCACTGGCAAGGAGGGGAGGAGACCTATCTTTTTCTTTTGTTGATTGAAGTTATCAATGATGACGCCAATGAACAGGTTCAGGGTGAAGAAGGAGCCGAAGATGATGAAGATGACAAAGTAGATGTACATGTAGATGTTGTCTTCATACTTAGGCTGCTCATCAGGCTGTCAAAGGGCAGGACAGAAAGGAAGAGAGTCAGCTCCTATCCTGGGGATCATGTGGGTGAGTCTAACATACCAAGGCCATCAGTCATGACTCTGACCACTCAAGCTGCTCAACAAGCTAGGTGGGGGAGCCCTAGATTCTCTCTGCCTGTCTTCTCTACACCGGCAGTTCCTACCCTGAGAAGGTACTATTCCTGCAACTACTTATGTGCAAAATATGCAGATCATGAGGTAAGGGGGAGGAGAGGGCTGTCTGCTGGGAATCACACTGTTATTTCAAAGCAGGACTGAAGAGTAGATGGCTCATTGGGGCCAGGAAAAATCAACAGTCTGATCATCTAGAGCCAGTGTAAGAAAGTGATGACTTACTGATAGGCAAATGATCTAAAATCAATAAAGTAAACGATAAAGTTCCAAATAGAAACTATAACTTCTCCATTCCTTCCTCCCTCTCTTTGTTCACGAAATTCACCATGGCCCTTGCTTTTGGACCAACTAAGAAGAGTGTGGTTTCACCATCACATCCTTACCTTTCGGGAATCTACAGCAGCATACATGATGTCCATCCAGCCTTTGAAGGTTGCCTGGCAAACAGAGTCCATCATTAGGCTGTGCCTGTTAGGGGTGGGATCTAGGCAGGGTCCCCAAAGGCCAGGCTTAGGTTCAGTGAAAACACAGGGCAGGGAGCTTGGGTGCGGCCTCACCTGGACATCAAATTTTCTGTTTGTTAATACAGGTCCCAAGGGGACTTTAAGTCCCTGATAATAAACTCAAAGTTTCGCAAAGAAACATGTTGACAACTAGGTAATTTGATCGATACTTTTACAAAAGGCCTTGAAAATGGGTCTAATAAGACTGACTAAAGTTAGGGAAACTCATATTTATAGTGACACGAATCTACTGAGGGTGCTTAGAACTTAGCCCTCCATTGAGGGGCCATTAAAAAAAAAGGTGTTATATAAGAAATGGGGTTCTGAAAAATTCATAGCTGCATTTTTTAAAAAAACAGGATCAGAACTTTTCCCTACTGATATACATATGTTTAGTTTATGGTAGTGGCAACACTGACTTCATTCTTGACAGGACTTTCCCAATTCTACTCTTTTAGTCTAGAATATATAGCTTGATTTTGAAAACAAATATGGGTAGCCAATTTAATATTCTCCATGTTTTATTGAAATTCTATTTACTAAACCAGACTGTAAGCTTTTTTAGGGCATGGGTGGTTCTTTATTCATCCAATGGCCCTAGCAATGCCAAGCACAGTGCCTTGAATATGGTGGGGACTCTGTGAGTACAATGTTTGACTGGCTGGATAATGTGCATTGGTCTCCTGGAGCTGTTCCAACTCAGACTCAATTTATGGGTCTAATTTCTTGAACTGGGTTGGAACAACAAAAGACCTTTGGGGTGACCTAAACCACTGATCGCTCCATTAACTTTGCCTTCTACTACTAGCTAATAGTAAATGCACAAGGTTAGGTTGAGAGCTTCACCTCTAATACTGCATTTAATCCTTCCAACAACTTTTGATACAGGTACATATAACCAAACAAAAAAACCAAACCTGTTGCAGTCGAGTTGACTCTGACTCATAGTGACCCTACAGGACATAGCAGAACTGCCCCTAGAGTTTCCAAGGAGTGGCTGGTGGATTTGAACTGCTGACCTTTGGGTTAGCAGCTGAACGCTTAGCCACTGCGACATAATAACAGTTGTCATTAGTTGAGCACTGTTAATGTGCTATGCTCTGGCGAGGGGAAATGGTGCATTTGGCTAGCCGAAAGGCTGCAGGTTCGAGTCCACCTAGAGGTCCATGGAAGAAAAGCCTGGTGATCTACTTCTGAAAAATCAGCCACTGAAAACCCTATGGAGCACAGTTCTACTCTGGCACACATGGAGTCGCCATGAGTTGGAATCGACTTAATGGCAACTGGTTCTGGTTATGTGCTAGGCACTGTGCTAAGAACTTCTCTTTTTTTTTTTTTCAGTTTCCAAATGGTTATTTTATCAGATTGTTTGAACATTAAATTTATCTTTGTTTGCAATCCAAAATAGTTACCTGAAGTTTGCTGTTTTGTGTGTGTGTGTTTACTTTTATTGTATACTTGTTCTCTAAACTCTTTGGCACAATTTTCTGGGGGCGTTCAGACTGCCACAATACAAGTCAGGAGAGAACTTTCCTTTTGTGCTGCCAATTCTGAGCATTTATAACTTTTGGTTTGTCTGGGTTGTGGCTTTTTTTTTGTTTTTGAAGCCTGTATTCTTTATTTGTAACAATTGTATTTTTATTTTTTCTATATCCTCTAACTCCAGTTTTCTTTTTCTCCCCCCTCCCCCTACTTCTACATTCACAGTTGAACCATATTATTAGGAAAGGCACCTGGATGGATGTGCTAAGAACTTTTAATAAAATATCATGGATTCTCTCAACAAACGCACAAGGTTAGGTATTATTATCCACATTTAATAGATGAAGAAACAAAGACTCAGAGAAGGTAAGTAATTTGTCCAAAGTTACACAGCTAATCAATACTGAAGCTTGGCTCAAACCTACGTCTGTTTAATTCCAAAAGTCTATGAGCTTGCATTGCATCATACTCTCTGGTATGATATATGATGTAAAGGAAAACTAGGCATGATGGAATGAAATCAGGCAAAAGAGAATTAGTTACCTACATAATTAAAATAAATCCTTTCTTACTGTGATACATTAAGACCTTCCTCTGGGGTTAAATTGACATGAGTGGCAACATCATAGTACTGCTATTTTTTTTAAAAGTTAACTTTAGTATAGCTATTATGTAGGATTGTTCTGCTCTCATAGAAACTGTCATTAATTTTTTTTTTCTCTATGTACTTATTTTCTTGTTTCTCTTTAACCAAACACTTTGACCTAGGGAGAGAAGGTGATCTCTCTGTAACTTTATTACGCTGTAGGGATTGTAATTTGTTGCTGAGCAAAACTCTGATTCTGAGCACAATGAAAGACTCCCTGCTCTTTTAAGAATTATCTGTATGGGATCAAAGTGACAACAGTAATTCGGAAGATTAGATAGGAACCTTAGGGGGAAGTAAGGTTATGTTAACAGGGTAGGAACAACTTAGAAAAGGAGGGTGAGAATGGTTGCACAACTTGAAGAATGTAATCAATGTCACTCGCTTTGAGTGAAATCTCGTAGAAGTCAGCAAGTACTCAGGAAGGATGTTTTCCTGGAACTGGTTTGGGAAATGACACTGCTGTCTTGGGTCTACTAAGAATAGCCCTGATTCCAGGAGCAAGGTTGTGAAAGAACCAAATGGGATTTTGTTAGTTGTCTGAATTTCACAGGGCTGAAAAATACTACTTACCACTTGAAGAAGGGCCAGATATCCTGCCCCAACGTTGTCAAAGTTGATCTTCACGTTCTTCCATCTGATTTCTGTATTGTTCCCCTCCATGAGCTTTTCACACTCAGTTTTATTGTTGACATCTTCAATTTCAAATCGGATTTCAGAAGTCTCATTAAAGCAGTAGTGGTACTTTCCCGCAAACAGGTTAACTCCCATGATGCTGAAAATCAGCCAGAAGATGAGACACACCAGCAGCACATTCATGATGGAGGGAATGGCGCCCACCAAGGCATTCACCACCACCTGCATTGGAAGGGGGAGGTTGCTGAGTGTTGGCAGGAAGGGGGGCAAGCACACTCTTTTGATTTCCAGGTGGGGAATGACACTGTGTGGCTTGCTCTGACTATGGAACATTATGTTCCCTTTGGAATTGGAGTAACTGGACAGATCCATAGGTAGGGTCCAAATTTCTAAGTCTATGAATTATATTTTGGGGGGTGATTTTTAATAAATCAAATGTTTTTATTTCAAGTAATGTGAATTTGCCTCTCAAGCTGACCTAGGTCTGCCATCTAGGAAGCAACCTGGGGCAGAAAAAATATTTCTTAGCCCAGTCTCCCTCTTCCCCAACTCATAAAATATGGTCCCATGGGAAAATCTGAATAATTTCAAGCTCACTAGTTGTCTTTCAACAGACATTCCCCCTCTGCAAAACCAGGTGTAATTGTTCAAAATCACAGAGAACTACCTTTTGCGGTTAGCAGTGAATCAGTCAACGGTACATAAAGTCGGATTTGTGACTATGCAAGGCCAGTTATCTTACTTCAGGCAGTAGCTGAGCATGCATATTTTGCAGGCTCAAGAAAAAATAAAAGCTATATTCCCTCTACCAAACAGTATAAAATAAAAATCTGAACAGATGTGCTTTTCACTTAGGTTCATTATTCTTCTTCAGCCTTTTTTTTTTTTTTCCTGGCTTCGTATGCTTCTAAGAGTTGCCCCCTGCTGGTCTGCCATTTTGAGGGCTGGCTAATGCTGATGTCTCTTTGCTCAGTCTAGGACTTGACTTGATTCTTCACAATATGTTAGAAACAGTAATAAGTTTTTGGAGAGTTTTGGGTGGCTAACGTCATTGCTCTTGGAACCCCAAAACTGGCATATTGTTAAAAATCACTGACTACAGTAAGCTCAGGAATGAAAAAGCAAACAAAAAAACCTCTTAGGAATCAGTTTCTGGGTTGTTTTAGCTTTGATTTTGCTTCACACTACTGGTGAGAGAAGCTGGACAACACTTCCACTGTTGTAGCAGTTTTCACTAGAGGAGTTCAAAGTGCTTACAAAAATAATACGTCAGATAGTAGGGCAGAAAACAAAGCTGGTAGTCAGCATTCTCATTTCTGCCCTGATTTGCACTTGCTGCGGTCTTAAGCAGGACTGCTAAGGCCCAGAAAGGTTACCCTAAAATGGGAGGAATGTTTCTTGCTTTTCCTAGTATGCTAGGAGAATTAATGGAATTAAAATAACGACTCTGATATAAACGAAGCCTACCTTCTCCTAATATTTTCTTAGAAGGAAGTGACAATGATCACCGTGTCCCTGTACCAGTTTTTCAGTGCAGGTAAGAGACATGTGACTGACTGCCAACTAGCACACCACCCAAAGGGTCATGCTGTAGAAAGAATGCCAGTGGGCAGTTACTGGCTCTACTTTGGACCCTATTAGGTTTAGGTTTTCCTTATCTTCTGCTTTTGCCTCATATTGCAATGTCACTCATCAGAACATGTGGCTAAGACGAGCTATCTGATCTGCCCTATTAATAAAAAGGCAATGATATTCTGCTAAGGACTCACTCTTCCTTTTAGATTAAAATACTGATTTTGTGTTTCTCCAATTCATACATGGAAGGCTTTAGATTGAGAGGCAGTTATTTCTTAATTCTTAGACCAAGAAATCTCTTCTAGATCTAATAGCTCTGTCATTAGTATAACATGGTTATATTTCAACTCTTACTTACTTTGAGCAAGGAAAGCCAGAATATCTGAAATCTGGAAAATCCTCACTGTTATTTTGGATAAAGATATTAATGTTTATTTATCTGTTAATTACCAAATTTGCCAGGTGATCAGATTTGAATTTTACCTCCTTATTCTACAATTGCTCAACTCTTTGGTGGGAACACCAGAAAGCAATGAAATGTGCAAAAGAAAAGGCAAAAGGAGGATGGTCCAGAAATGGAATAATCATTCCCCAAGCAATAAGAGAGTAGATAAAGATTCAAAGGCTCAAGTCTACGTGACAGCATCTTGTGGCAGAGCTTAGGTGGGAGATCATGACCTTCTAGTAGACAATCACAGCTGTGCCATAGACAGTAGGCCCAGAAAGACTGGGAACCTAGAAATGTTGCTTTTTATCTCAGTTTAGAGCCTACCTTCTCCAGGAAGTCTTCTGACTATACAGAGGATGATCTTTGACTTCTATGCAAACCTAGTCTAACCTGTCTTATGTTGTGTCTTTGTGTTACAGTTAAATATGGGGTAATATTTACAGCAGGGAAGAATAATTAGCTAATTGACAAGATGATGTCTTTGCATTCTTGTACTGATCAATGGAATCAATACAAAAAAGTATTCACTAAGCCTTGCTCTGATATGACATAAAAATCCTACAAAATCCAGTGCACTTGTAAGATACAAATATACTATCATTTATAAATCATAATTAAGGGAAAACTTCTTACCTTAACTAGTTTTATAAATAAAAGTTAAAAGAGTTGATGAAATTTACTAATAATTCTTCCTTGCTGTGAACACTGGCTGATAAGCTGTAATATATTAAACAGAAATTATTTAACCGAATTCTATACAGTTGTCTTTGTGCTATTCTCAGCAACCAAAGGGCAAGAAACCATGCCTTATTTTGAACTCTCACACTACAGATATATTATAAATGATAATTCAAGTTTCCCTAGGTAGCTGCTTAATAAATTGGGTCTCCTCTTCTGCTCTCTAATAACTCTCTAGTTATTCCACTTAATTATGATGAAACTCATCATTGTTAAAAACTAGATACTGATAATATTACTGAGAGCTAGGTTCTTTCAATTTATACAAAGTTACTTTTTTCAATGGAAGTTTTTACTTAGCAATTGATGCAAATCTAATTGATGAGAAAATTCCAATGGATACTAATCCTTTTTACCATTTTTGTCTTCTCATAATGCCTAGTACATTACTGTTGCTCACTAAATACTATAAAATCTGTCAATTAGTTTTTAATATCTGGCAGAGGGAACATGGCTTTAATGGACATTGTGTACTGACAATCAACAAAAATGCATGCATGTTTCATAGCATTACTATGATAGATCCTCAAAAATTTAATAGCACAGCAAAATTTTTAAATGGTTACTATGGAGGAGAGAAAAGCAAAGAACTACATTAAGTACTCCTTTGCCAACAGCATGAGTATTTCAATGTCTGGTCTTTGGTTTGAGGAAGGAGAGAGGGAGACTGGAGTCAGTGTTCCAGGACAGGCTAAGGTCATGTATTCTGTCTCAAGCGAAGGGCTGAGCCTATATTGGAGCAGCACAGTGACAGTTGAGCTGATCTGCATTGATGGTATTCAGTTCATGAAGATTTCTTATTTTAAGATTTCTCTCAAGTGTTAGCATACAGAGGAACCCAAACCAAAGAATGAAAAACATACATTCTCCCCTTCAAGAAAAATAACACTTAAATAAAATGTATCTACCTAATTCTGTTTATTATTGGGAAACTTACTATAAACTTGGCCAAATTCCGCATTTCCTTCGTGCAGTTATTCTTCCACAGAAAGGCTGGGAAACTGCAGGATAGAATGAATCCCTGAATCCTCTCCACCCACCCAACCAGTTATGATCACTACTGTTGGTTGACTGGAGTCAAGAGAAGAGGTCTCACATTTATACCAAAGCTACTCTTCACTGAACATTTATTGTTCTAAATTCCAGCTTTGGGGTCAATCTTGTTCTTGTCTGTATCATCTTATTAGAAAATATGTTGATGTAAATGTTTTACTTGCTAGTGCTTTTCAAATAAAACTTTCTACTTTGCTTCATTGATCTATTCTAGACCTTTGGACTCCTAAACTACATGAAAGTTGACAAGTAAAAGAGAGTCCAGGGAAGGTAGGGAAAGGAGGAGAAGCTAAAGTGAGAGGTGTGGCCACCAAAAGGGCTTCTGTATCTAAATTATTCAAATAATTTCCTCATGAGCATATTGGCATCAGCTGGTCATGGGGACAGAACTGACAGTAATGAGCATCTACATGGAGGAAGTCAATAACAAGTGTCCACTGGGCGTTTTTTCTTGGGCTTTCTTCAGGCCCTACCAGTCTCATTTCAGGAGATCCAGGATCACTGTTATGGGACGGTGGAAGATCAAAGACTACTGAGCTCAGACACAATGTTGCAAGTATTGTCTTCAATGGACTTCTTTTAATTGAATCTTGTCTTCAGTTTTTCAATCACCAAAATGGATTATCAATTCCATCACAAAATTAGTATCATCTATTTAAAAATTTAACTAACCCCTGAAAAATGTGGGAAAGTGGGTGGAATAGGGAAAGGCATTTTAATCCTATTTTCAATGACACCAGTCTATTGCAACAGACTCTGCAATAGACTCCCTCTCTTCCTAAATTTAGCCTGAACTTAACAATGGCCTGATTGCACACGTTCTGAAATCTCCCATCCATGGGAGAAAGACTTAGAATCCAAAGTTGTTATTTTATTATTAAAATAAAATTATGCTGCTGTGGAACTGAACTTCCTGCAGATGGTCTCGGGTGGGCTGCATAAAGCTTACATTTGGTAAACCAAACTGTGACTGTGCTACAGAAGAAATGTGAGTTTGTTGCAAAAAATATTTGTCCAAATAGACTAAAATAATAAAATAAAACTCCCAAGTCCCAACGAAATTTTCATTTTTTGGTACACTTGTGGGTGGCTTCATGGAATAGTGGCCAGGGATCACAGATGAGGAATTAATGAAGCAGCAATGTCCTGGTATCCAGTTTCTCCGATTAGTCTTGCTTCAAGTGGACTATTGCAACAGTTTAATTTTTATTCCTACATTCTGGTATTTGCACGTTTAAAAACATATCCTCTGGTTTGCTCTCCTGCATGTATTCAACATCTGAATTAAAATGAGTTTTCTTGGTCTCGTTAAGTATAACAGACCTCTCTGACTACCAGAGGACAACTATTACAACCAAAAGCCAGTTGTCCACTTGATTTTAGGAAATTGATTTGTGTATGTGTATGTGTGTGTGTCACACACACACACACACACAAACACACTTATTTAAACCAAGAGACAGGAAAAAGGCACTGACAGAGGGAGCCTTATTTCTAAGTTATAAGGGTGACAGCACCCTGTATTGTCTGGATTTGGGTGAAGTATCACCAAGGCAGGAATAGGTGTTGAGAAATTTCAGAACTAGCTGATAGTCAGTCATCTAGCATTGTACCTGGTTGTCTTTTGACAGTGTTAGGATAGGGGACCATATAGCATGGGCAGAGGGGTTGGGGGTGAGGAGGAAAGCTTTGCTATCAGACAGAGGCTGCCAGTCCTTATGGGACTGGGCTGAGAACAACAAGGTGCAATAAGAGGAATCAGAATAGAAAGAAAAGCATTTCTTCTCCCAGGGTCATGCCAAATTCTGCTCCATCCCCAATTCCAGGCCTGCCATCGTGTCTTCATGCCCCTTCTCAGCCACTTTCTCAGCGACTCCAAGGCCACCGTCCCCACCCAGCTGATGCACCTAAACAGCACTCTCCCTGCCTGTAGCCTATGCTTTTCAGTGGGTCTGTGGGTTACAATTCCCCTTCTTTGCACCTGGTGATTCTCCCTATTATATCAACAGCCCAGAAAGCCGCCTCAAGTGCTACAAGTAAGCCAGGCCAAATGAGAATAGCCAATGTTAACATGTTGTGCGATGGCACGTTGTTGGGAGTGGGGCCAGTATTAGTGTGATGAGGCAGCTTAATGCAACTCCCCTTCGCACGGGGCAGGTGCGAGGGAGAAAGAGTGGAGGATTGAATCAGCGGCTGCATCACAGAGTTCATGTTTGAATGATTCTTCCACCATGTGATCAGTTCTAGCATGCTTAAACAGTTTCCACTGGCATGCAGAAGGATCAGCTGCTCTTAGTATCTTACCCTCATCCCTTCAAATCGTGATAAGGCTCTTAAGGGTCTCAAAGCTCTTAGGGTCCTAAGGGACTTTATGGCACCTAGTTCCGAGTAGCCCAGGGCATTAGCTATAAGGCTGACTAAAGAGACCTACACAGAAACAAAAGAGAAAAACAAAAAAGGAAATAAAAACAAAACAAAACAAAAAAGAAAAAACAAAAACAGAGGTTCCAGAGTGTTAGAATAAAGCCCCTAGCACTGATTAAACAGATTGGGCCCCTCCCCCACCCCAGGTAGAGGAAGTGGGTAACACCAGCTGCCTACTTCAACTTGACTCAAACGACCTGGAAGGAAAGGTGGTTGAGAGGCAGAAGAAAAAACACAAAGGGAAGAGAAAATTGAGAAAAGGCGGTAGAACATACATACACGTTGGAAAAGGGAAGAGGCTTAAAGGGAGAGGGAGAAAGTGAGGAAGTTCCATTGGAAGGAGAGGAGCCTGAACAGATGACAAGAACCTTACCCTCGCCCTTTACAGTCTCTGCAGGTCCCAGAAGTTCCCATTAAATTAAGCCAGACAAACTTAATGGTACCTATGGAAAAGAATACAGATAAATACACACACTCTACACAAGCTGCCCCCTCTTCAGCTCATTCACCATTGGATTTCCAACAAGGACAAGCTCCCTTATTCCTGGTTGACAAAAAACCAACTGTTGGAGGATTTGATGAGTTACTACATCAACAAATGAAACATATTAAATAAATACCACAGCTGTCTTTGTAGTTCCCAAGAAGAAAAGAACCAAATGAAGAAACTCCTTGCCAGAATTTTGGCTCCATGAGAACTCACTTAAGTAATTCTTCTCTCTCTTGCTTTTAACTAAAATAATCCTTGCCTATTTTAACTATAACCATGAACCCCTCATGGCCATGAGAACTTGGGTGTGTCTAGACAGGCAAATCCAAACGTTTCCTTCTAACTACCATTCTTTCCCTCCAGAACAGCCCCAAATGAGTTGGCCTCAGGTCTGTGACTTCCAGGACAATCTTCTATAATCACTCTCATCATCAGAATAACAGCTGGAAGGAATCTTGGAATATTTTTTTCCTTCATTTCATAGATGAGGAAACTGAGATGCATACATAAGAATTTAAGTGTCACCTCGGCAGTCTGGAGTCAGGATTAAAGACCCACACTGTCTGACTCTCAGGCTAGTCAGTGCTCTTTCTTCTACGGGCAGATTACCTTCCCAATTGGCAGGTTACATGATAATATCCCAATAGGATTATCAGTGTCCGAACAATCAAGAATTGAATATACTGCCAAACTAGGGTGAAGTCTGCAGGTCTCCAGGCCTAGACTCATGGTCAAATGCTTTCTTGCTCTTTCACAGGCAAACTTAACCTTGTTCTACCAAAGCCCTCAGGGCAGTTATCAAAATGATCCCTTAACACTGGATGCTAACTACACCTCGGGCTGCCTAGGCTTGACCTGAGAGATACGAAGCTCTTCAGAGAACACCAGACCTGAAAGTAACTTTAGTTGATCAAATCCTAGACTGTTTGGGCTCTGGGTTTCTTAGAGCAGTCTTTCTCTTATATTGCATCACAAATCCTGGGGTAGGCTGAGAAGTTCCCATCAACAGTTCTTAAAGTCTCGCTACTGGGAAGTGGTAGCTGCAGATATGCTCAGCCTAAACTCCCAATATATATATATATATATTTTGCTATTTTATTATTTTTTACTGTAATTTAGATGAAGGTTTACAGAATAGTTTCTCATTAAACAGTTAGTACACGTATTGTTTTATGACAATGGTTAACAACTCCATGACATGTCAGCACTCTCCCTTCTCGAAGTTGGGTTCCCTATTACCAGCTTTCCTGTCCCCTCCTGCCTTCTAGTCCTTGTTCCTGGACTGTTGTGCCCTATTAATCTCATTTTTTTTTTTTTTTTTTACGGGACTGTCTAATCTTTGGCTGAAGGGTGAACCTTGGGAGTGACTTCATTACTGACCTAAAAGGGTGTCCGGGGGCCATACTCTTGGGGTTTCTCCAGTCTGTCAGGCCGTAAGTCTGGTCTTTTTTTGATCCACATTTTTCTCCAGCTCTGTCAGGGACCCTCTGTTGTGATCCCGGTCAGAGCAGTCAGTGGTGGTAGCAGGGCACAATCTAGTTGTACTGGACTCAGTCTGGTGGAGGCTGTGGTAGTTGTGGTCCATTAGTCCTTTGGACTAATATTTCCCTGTGTCTTGTCTTCTTCATTCTCCATTGCTCCCGAAGGGGTGAGACCAGTGGAGTATCTCAGATGGCTGCTCATAGGCTTTTAAGACTCCAGATGCTACTCATCAGATAGAATGTAGAACATTTTCTTTATAAACTGTGTTATGCCAATTGAGCTAGATGTTCCCTGAGACCATGGTCCCCACAGCCCTCTGCCCAGCAATGGTCCCTCAGGGAGTTTGGATGTGTCTATGGGGCTTCCATGACTGTTCCTTGTACAAGTTGTGCTGAATTCCCCAGTATTGTGCACTGTCTTACCCTTCACCAAGTTAAGTTACCCTTTACCATTTATCTATTGTCTATTTAGTTTTTACCCCCCTCCACTCCTCCCATCCCTCGTAACCAGTAAAGATTGTTTCTGTTTGTGTGTAAACTTTTTTCATGAGTTTTTACAGTAGTGGTCTCATACAGTATTTGTCCTTTTGTGATTGACTTATTTCACTCAGCATAATGTCCTCCAGTTTCATCCATGTTATGAGATACTTCACAGATTCATTATTGTTCTTTATCATTGTATAATACTCCACTGTGTGTATGTACCGTAGTTTGTTTACCCATTCATCTGTTGATGGGCATCTAGGTTGTTTCCATATTTTTGCTATTGTGAACAACACTGCAATGTACATGGGGGTGCATATGTCTATTTGTGTGACGACTCTTATTTCTCTAGGATATATTCCTAGAAGTGCGATTGCTGGATCATATGGCATTTCTATTTCTAGCTTTCTAAGGAAGCACCGTATCATTTTCTAAAACAGTTGCATCATTTTGTATTCCCACTAGCAGTCCATAAGAGTTCCGATCTCCTCGCAGCCTCTCCAACATTTGTTATTTCCAGTTTTTTTGACTCATGCCAATAATGCCAGGGTGAGATGGTATCTCACTGTGGTTTTAATTTGCAATTCTCTAATGGCTAGTGATTGTGAGCACTTCCTCATGTGTCTGTTGGCCACTTGAATGTCTTCTTTGGTGAAGTGTCTGTTCATTTCCTTTGCCCATTTTTAATTGGATTATTTGTCTTTTTGTTGTACAGGTGTTGGATTTTCTTGTAGATTTCAGAGATTAGAACTTTGTCTGACTTGTAATGTCCAAAAAATTTTCCCCGTCTGTAGGTTCTCTTTTTACTCTTTTGGTGAAGTCTTTTGATGAGCCTAAGTGTTTAATTTTTGGAAGATCCCAGTTATCTAGCTTATCTTCTGGAGTTTGTGTGTTGTTGGTTATGGTTTGTATTCTGTTAATGCCATGTATTAGGGCCTCTAGCACTGATCCTTTTTTAGATCTATGAACTTTATAGTTTTTGCTTTTATATTTAGGTATTTGATTCATTTTAATTAGTTTTTGTACATGGTGTGAGGTATGGGTCCAGTTTCATTTTTTTGCAGATGGACATCCAGTTCTGCCAGAATCATTTGTTAAAAAGACTGTTCCCCATTTGATGGACTTTGGGCCTTTGTTGAAGATAGGTGACCGCAGGTGGATGGATTTACATCTGAGTTCTCAATTCTGTTCCATTGGTCAATGTTATCTGTCGTTGTACCAGTACCAGACTGTTTTGACTACTGTAGCTGTATAGTAGGTTTTGAGATCAGGTAGTGTGAGTCCTCCTACTTTATTCTTCTTCTTCAATAGTGCTTTACTTATCCAGGGCTTCTTCCCTTTCCATATAATGATTAGTTTTTCCATGTCTTTAAAGAATGTTTTTGGTATTTGGATTGGGATTGCACTGTAAGCTTCTTTGAAGAGAATTGTCATTTTCGCAATGTTGAGTCTACCTATCCATGAGCACGGTATGTTTTTTCATTTATGTTGATACCTTCAGGTTTCTTGCAGTAGTGTTTTGTAGTTTTCTTTGTATAGGTCTTTTACATACCTGGTTAGATTTATTCCTAAGTATTTTATTTTTTTAGGGCCTATTACAAATGATATGGTTTTCCTGATTTCCTTTTCATCGTTCTCTTTATTGGTGTACAGGAATTCAACTGATTTTTGTATGTTTATCTTGTATTCTGCTACCCTGCTGAATCTATTAGTTGCAGTAGTTTTCTCGTGGAGTCTTTAGGGTCTTCTATGTATAATATCATATCATCTGCAAACAGGGACAGTTTAACTTCTTCATTACCAATTTGGATGCCCTTTCTTTTCTTGCCTTATTGCTCTAGCTAGGACTTCCAGCACAATGTTAAATAGGAATGGAGATAAAGGGCATCCTTGTCTTGTTCCTCTTCTCAAGGGGAATGTTTTCAGCCTCTCTCCATTAAGAATGATGTTAGTCATTGGTTTTGCATAGATGCCCTTTATTATGTTGAGAAATTTCCCTTCTATACCTATTTTATTGAGAGTTTTTATCAGGAATGGGTGTTGGACTTTG
>NW_004444145.1:3252230-3299111 GCF_000243295.1 Trichechus manatus latirostris | reverse complement strand
TTTTATATATGTCATCCCATTGCCTTCTTGCCTGCATGGTTTCTGCCAAACAATCCGAGCTTAGTCTTATTGTTTCTCCTCTGTATGTGACTTTTTGTTTTTCTTGAGCTGCTCTCAGGTTTTTTTTCTTTGGTTTCAGGGAGTGTGATTATGATATACCTTGGTGATTTTCTTTTGGTGTCTATCCTATATGGGGTTCGGTGAACTTCTTGGATGGTCAGCTTTTCACCTTTCATGATACTGGGGAAGTTTTCTGTCAGCAATTCTTCAATGATCCTCTCTGTGTTTTCTGTTTTCTCCCATTCTGGAACTCTGATCACTCGAAAATTTTTGCTCTTGATTGATCTCACATAATTCTCAGAGTTTCCTCATTTTTCATTCTTTTTTCTGATTTTTCCTCAGAGTTCTATCCAAGTGTTTGTCGTAAATTTCACTGATCCTGTCTTCCATCATTTCACGTCTGCTCCTCAGCCCTTCTACGACACCATCCATTTCTGAAATCTTGCTGTTTATCTTTTGGATCTCTAATTGTTGTTTTTGTATGATTTCTAGTTGTGAATTTATTCTGGCATTTTGTTCCTGTATTATTTTCCTAAATTCTTCCATTTTTTTGTCTGTATTTTCCATGAATTTGTCTATTTTTTTCCTCATTTTTATCTGCTTTTTGCTTCAACTCTTAGATAGCTCCAATATTAGAGACTTGAACTCTCTATCAGGTAGTTCTAGTGCCTTTTCTTCTCCTGGAAAGTCATCTGGTGTTTTATTTTGGACACCTACTAGAACCAGCTTGTCCTGTTTTTTTATGTTTTGATATTGTCTGCTGTCTTCAGGACATTCAGTAGTTATTTTCCTCATTTATTGATTGTAGATTTGTTTGTTTTGTCCTGCTTTTTTATTTGGTTATGTCTGAGCAGGCAGGCTGTGTGTTCCTTGTTGTTTGCTCATCTGTGGGCAGGATACTTTTTACCTCCTTCTCCAATGGGCAGGATCAGTCACTCAGGTATGTTACAGCAGGACAGGTCTAGGTGAAGGGGAGTTGCTGGGATGGGTGGTTTGTGGCATGTACTAGGGCTGATAGGTTGGGGCAGGAATCAGTGCAGGGTGGGTTCCAGTAGGCCGTGCCTGTGCTGCTTCGGGGTGTGATGTTCAGTGCACGGTGCAGGTAGGCAGGAAGGGGGGGGGACTGTGATGTGTGGAGCTAAGACAGGTATGGAAAAGAGGAGAGAGAAGAACAGGAGCCAAAAACATACAAACAAAAAAGAATGCTAAGGGAGGTTCCTGTTGGAGTAGAAAGATGAGAGACTGAGAAATGGAGAGAAAGAAAAAAAAAAAAGAAAAAGGGTAAAAGAAAAAAATGAGTAAAAAAAATTAGAGGAAAAAAAAGCAAAGCAAAGCCCACAGGGATCCCACCAGTGCAGCTGTGAGGACTGGGGAAGTTGCTCACAAGCCATGACGTACAGCCTGGCTAGAAGGGGTATAGGTGTCACACAGCGCCAGGTATTCAGAAGACAGGAAGAGAAGGTAAGTATAGAGAGATGAGAACTGAGAAATGAAGAAAGACAAAAAGGGAAAAAGAGAGAAAACAAAACAAAAGAAAAACAAACAAAACAAAACCAGAAAGAAAAAAAGAAAAAAGAAATGCTCCCACGGATCCCACTGTGTGGCTGCACAGATTGAGTGAGTAGTTTTCAAACCTCGCAGTACTGCCTGGCTAGAAGGGGCTCCCAAGCCAGAAAAGAAAAAGAAAAACAAACAAAACAAAACAGAACAAATGAAAACAAAGAAATAAAAAAAAGCCCCAGGGATCCCACCAGCATGGCGGCATAGGCTGGGAAGCAGTGCCACAGTCAAGCGGCGTTTCACAGCCTTTCAGGAAGAAGGAAAGATGGCACACAGAGCCAGGTATTTGAGAGAAAGGAAGGGGAGGTGGTCAGAGGTATGGAAGAAACCAAAAGAAGCAGAAAAAAGCAACATCAGCAACCAACAAATGGCACTCAGGGAACTGGCTAGTGTGGATGGGTGGAATCCAAGTGGCACAGGGGTGATGTTGGTGCTTCCCGGCCAACAGACTGTGGCTGCAGGAAGCAGAGGAGGCAGAGTAGGAGTGAAGAAGGGTGAGGAGTGGGAAAGCATATATCGCTGGTTACTGGTTGTTCTGTCTCCTGCTGGGAGCTCTGTGAAGCTGCTTTCCCATATTCCATTTGCTGATCTCTGACAGGAGTCCAAGATGGTGGATCCGTGGTGTGTTAGCTGATAGGGAACCTCTGCATGTATCTCTCCTTGCTCTCTGTTCTCTGTCAGTTTCTTATTCCATTTGGTGCTTGGCTGAGATCTTTATCTCTTCATTTGATGCTTACAGTTTCAGGATTGATGTTTGTCTCTGCTTGACTTAGTTTTTCGGATCCTTGCTGTGGAGGGACCGTGTGATGCTTCTGTCTATAGCGCCATGTTGCCCGGAAGTAAACTCCCGATGTTTTAAGGCAAAATTGGGGGTGGGGGGAAAAGAGGGAAAGAAACCACCTACAGCTCAGTTTCATGTGCTGCTCTTTTTATCTCTATCATAGTGCTTTAGTTCTTCAAGCCTATATTTCTGAAATGGACAGAACTTTTTTTTTTTTTTAAATGAAGACATTAATAATTAAGCGGCAGGACTGGTAGGGGGTAGAAGAGAGGGTCACTGATCTGGCGAGGGTCAGGGATGAGCAGGCTGAAACAATTCAATTTTAAAAAGGGGTGTGAACTTTTGTCTATGCACGTACTCATAATTCATAAGAGTAGTATCTTCTCTGGAGTGTCCAAAGCAAATCTGGAAGTAGATGCAGCCCTATTAGGCTACCTGTGCTCTCTGAAGGGTAAACTATCCAGAGTTCAATCTCAGCCTGAAACAAGTGCCTCAGAAACCTCATCTAGATAACAGTAGCATCACCCAATCATCTTTCTCTCCATCTATCATTACCAGTAAGAATCTATATGGAGGTATCTTTTGCCTACTATGGCCAAATGTAGGCAACTCTTAACCCCAAATATTCTAAAATTGCCAGACTCTTAGTGAGACCTTAATAGGTACATCTGAAAATAAGCTATCCTGTCCCAAACAAGTACCTGGGTTCAAAAGACCCCTGAGTCAGTTACATCCTGTGAAACTATGCCAGGTAAAGGCTGTGAACACATTAAGCCTAATAGCCCTCGAGTGTCTATAGACCCCATACAAACCAAGGAGACCTAGCTCCTCAGGGTGGGTGGTATATCAGATAACAAATAGGCCTAAAATGGGGAGAAGGGTGGAGATGTGGAAGCCAACTCAGATGTTGCTGTGTGCTAGTTGGCTCTAAGCATTGCTGAGTGGTAATCTGCTGCTCAACTGATCAATCTGGCCAAATGCTCCCAAGGCACCACCCATAAGGATCCTATCTGGGTTATATGTTAGCAGGTCAGGGCGCTCTTATAGTCCTCTGAGTCTCCATGTTAAACCCTTGCTGGATACTCAGAATACTGCTTAAAGTATGCTTTATGGAAAGAATCAAACCTAAAACAAAACAAAAAGAGCTGCATGAGAAGTAAAAATTCAGGGTATCTACGGCTGCAAGCATGGTAAAAAGGGAAAGACACTGGGTAACTTTTTCAAAATGATGTGGAAAATTTCAAAGAGAATGTTTCCATTAGTCTGAATTCAGGATGAGGTGAGTGGTATCTGAAAGTTCCCATCCCTGGAACTGATATGTTGGCTTACCCCAAGATACGATAGGGTAAATTTCCTTGAGGAAAAGATGACAAAGTTCTTTTACAGGCCCAAATCTTCAATGCAGCCAAGGACTTGAACAAAATAAAATGTGGCCCCTGGTT
Source organism: Trichechus manatus latirostris (assembly GCF_000243295.1). NCBI lineage: Eukaryota > Metazoa > Chordata > Mammalia > Sirenia > Trichechidae > Trichechus > Trichechus manatus. The sequence continues at coordinate 3,295,268 of NW_004444145.1, read as the reverse complement.
GGGAACTCATATGGCTTATAAAGAGAATTAATCTTGGAAGTTGTCTGGATTATCCCTATGATTCTAAGAAGTGCCATCAGCAGCTACTAAGCGGCAACAAGTAAGAATAAAAATTCATTAGGGAAACAAATATGGTGATGAATAACAGAATCAGATACCAAGTCACCAGGGGATGAAATGGGAGGGAGAGAATCTTATGGAGAGGGTGTGCTAAATTAAGACCTAACAGTCATACCTGCTGGATGTTCTAAAATACCAAAGAAACTGGAACTTTTACCCAAATAGACAGGAAGGACTCTGATAGTTCCAGCTGTTCAGGTGAAAGTCCAAGCCTTATTTTGCATATACAACTCAAAAGTGGCAAACAGTGGCAACCACTGTGATGGACACCCACAGAAGCTGAGGCTGTCACCACTTAGTACACTCTGCTTTCATGCTATGGCTACTTGTGTATATGCCTCATCTTTTCAACCCTTAGAGAGACGTGCCCATGTCTTATACTCTGTATTCCCCACAACACCTGGCTTTCTATTGTGGGTGCTCAGTAAACATTAGATAAGTGAAGAGTAAATGAGCTGTAAGGTTTGAGACAAGAGGTCAACAGAGGGAGGTTTAGTCCCAGAATGCTAGATTACCACAAGCCTAGGATCAGGCCAGAGTTGCCTTCCAAATTGGTGTAAGCTCCCTAAGGGCCAGGACCATGTCTGCCTGTCACTCTGTAACTCTCTATGCCTTCTGGGACAATTCTACACAGAGAATTACATTCAATTTATATTGTCTACTAACAATTGGTAGAAGACAGAGGCATTCTCAGGAGCCACAGTTAGGTCCCACAGTAATGTAATAACTGAGCAACTCCCAAAGGCTAGAGGGATTTATGGATTATTGTCAGTTTGCTACATGCTATATTAAGCTTCTTTTTATCCCCCTGCCACCCAGTATAAGAGATGACAAAAAATGTTTGCTAAACAGTGATGTGTAGGATGTTAATGCTTTTAGCAGCTATTCTGGTACTGGAGGAATGTGGGATATCTGATCAACACCCTTGAATTCTGGGGCTGCTCACCCCAGAGAGAAGAGGAAGAGAATGGTTCAGTTTAGGGTAGGTGGCAGAGGAAAAGGTCATGGTGGGGAAGACTTGTTCCAAGTCAGTTTGCCTAGCTGGGCATTTGGGAGCGTGGCAGTGGAGGTGTCTAAGTTCTCTGAAGGTCAGAAGATGGCAGCGGTGGGGGGTCTTCTAGGACTCCAGTGGTGTGCCATATGACTCTAAATGATTCCAAGGAGTTAGACTGAAATGAAGACTATGCACTTCCCCTGTTCTCTAGAAAGAGAGCTGGCCCAGTCTCACTTTAGTTCTCTGGGCCTTATTCCAAGCCCATTCCTTAAGTTTTAGAGGTCAAGCTTTGCATCTCTGGGAGGTAGAGGTCCTTCCATCAAGGTATCAACAATTGCCGAAGGGAGTACTGAAACCTCTTGCTAGGGTTTCATGGGGGCATCCTCTGAGGCCATACCTTTGGTTCACATTAAGGGCCTTCTTGCCCCATTTAGACATCTTCCCAAAGACCTGCTTTCTGAAATATGGGAAGATAGTGATAGCTCTTGGAAGGAGTCATTAACCATGGAAGTTGCAGACACTGTATTGGGAAAGGAATGCATTTACAGAGCAGAAGTCATTACTTGTGCAGAGCACTGGGCTCTTGTTACCTAAAACAGATATTTCCATTCTGCTCTACCTAGATACCAGAGGCACTCTATAGTTAGTTCACAATACAGTCGATAAACCTATATCCCAAATGTACCAATTCAGCTTCCAAACACTCCACTTCCTTGGCACTTCTCAGCACTCAGTAGGAAGGGAACTCTCCATAGGCCCTGGTCCTGCAATTCCCACACACCCTTTCTTTAAAATGCTGATTTGGCTGGAAGAAAAAGGCTGTAGTTATTACACAGAGTAAGAGACCAGTCATCACTGTTAGTAAAGCCAACAAGGAACAAGTGCTGGTAGGGTAAGAAACAGTTACAGACGATGCCGCTTCCAACCTGAAAAATAATACAAGGAGTAAGGGCCAACAAGTCTCAGAGACGGTCTTGGAACCTGGAAGAAAGGACTGTCTCAAGTTTGATCATCACTGTGGAAGACTGTAATATGTGGGAAGAGGGGGACTTTTAAAATATTACTTTCTTAAAGTGACAAGGGTCAGGCCTTTTAAACTTTATTTTGGTATGAAAAGCCCTCCCACTCTCCCCAGTTAACTGACTTGCTCAGCTGAGCCTGGTACCAGGATTTGAGTTAGACAGAAGTGTCCACGGGAATGGTCAGCAAAAGAGTCCACACAGACCCATCACCACCTCTCTCACTCCTATTCCCAGCAGCAGAAAGAGGATATCTGGCTGGTTTTAGGCAAGAACCTTCCTGATCCCAGCCTTATAACAAGGGGCTTTGAGACCAATGATTCCACTTCCCATTCCTAATTTCTGAATCTTCTAAGCCAAACCCATCAGAGTAGAGTTGGTTGGTTAGTCTCTTGAGCAAATGCAGGGACTTCAGCGTTCCCCATCCCCAAATTAAGAGCTGAGTGCTCTGAAAGGAGCTTTACCCAAACCTACATCTACATTTTGTCCTATAACCTGGGTCTCAGGCTACTCTAGCCATTAGAGGAAGAAAGATCCCTGTTTCTGTTTTCCTGCTAAAAGGGTGGGAAGTAGAAAGCAGGACACGTACAGCCACAATGAGGAAGTCCAGCCAGCACCAGGCATTGGTGAAGAACTTGACGAAGCCATAGGCTGTCCACTTAAGTAACATCTCCAGGATGAAGATATATGTGAAGACTTTGTCAGCATATTCCAGGATGGTACGAATGGTCTTTCTCTGCTCAATGTAGATGTCCTCGAAGGCCTGAAAGAAAAGCAGCAGCTGCCTGTAGTGCCTAAAACCAAGCAAGCAATACTGGAAGCACTGCCATTTTCGGGCAGCTTCTCCTACAAGGGACTGGCCTATCATCAGTTTCCTGTCTCTTTCACTTTACCCTCTTGCTACATACTTTTTTTTTTTTTTTAACAGTTTTATTGTGATATGATTCATGTATCATACAATTCACCTAGCTGAAGTCAGTGGTTTTTAGTATATTCAGATATTTTAGTAAGTATTTAGTGCATCTGTCACCACAGTCAACTTTAGAACATTTTCACTATTCCAGAAATGGAACAGCTGTCACTCCCGAGTCCCCCTATCTCCTCTAGCCTTAGGCAAGTACTAATCTACTTTCTGTCTCTAGAGATTTGCCTATTTTGGACATTTCATATAAATGGAATCATACAATATGTGGTCCTTTGTGACTGGCTTCTTTCACTCAGTGTAAGGTTTTCAAAGTTCATCCATGTTGTAGCATGAATCAGTACTTCATTTCTTTTTATGGCTGAACAGCCATTGTATGGATACACTGAACCATATTTTGTTTAACCTTCATCAGTTGGTGGACACTTGTGTTGTTCCTACTTTTGTGAATAATGCTGCTATAAAGATTCGTGTACAAGTTGGTGGATATACGTTTTTATTTCTCTTGAGTATACACCTAGGAGTGGAATTGCTAGACCATATGGTAATGCTATGTTTAACCATTTTGGGGAATAGCCAAATTGTTTTCCAAAGTGGCTGTATCATTTTACATTCCCATAACAATATGTAAAGGTTCCAATTTCTCCACATCCTCACCAAAACTATAAATGTTCTTCATATGGCAAAACATTTCCTCCTCTCAGCCCCTTGACCCCCGGAGGGTCACAGGAGCGGGAGATGCTCAGATGAGGAAATTCTTAGCACTACTTTCTTTCTCTGGTATTCCCGAATGAGTTAATTCCCTGAAAGGAAGGGATAGGCATTCCTAGTTGGAGAGTGGTGGACTGCACAGGTGTGATGCTTAGAGGGGCAAATTCTGAAGGCTTGAGAAAAAAATGTGGAGGGGAAAGGAAGTCCCCTGTCAAGCAATGGGAGGTTCCCTCTCTGGACAGTTCCATAAGGAAGGATAGAATTTGGCTGCCTGCAGTAGGGGCAGAGGTCATGGGTGCCACAGACCTTCTCAGGGTCTTGGTACAAATATATCCCCTCTGCTCAATTAAAAAAGCAGTAGCTTTCACATCAGGTTTCCCCTAACTCCATTCTTACAAATCCAGTCTGTAACCCACGATATGTGAGTTGTCCAAGACTGATCTTCATGTCACTGGGGGCTCTAATGCCCTCCCCTCTGAAGTCTCATACCTACATTCTAGTCTTTTCTTGAACGTGTTAACTGTGTCTTCACAGCTATTCTTAAATTTCATGCCTATTATTATACAGGGTCTTCATGCACTGAGCCAACTACCTCCTGTTTATTTATTATGACAAACAAAAACTGTCTAAGGTGAACAGTAAAGGACATTCAAAACTTTAGTTTCACTGCTGCTTTTATTCTTCTTGTTAGAGATGGGAAAGAGCAGACTCAAAGGATGGGCATGTTTTCTGTTATTTTACGGTTTTGTTCGTTAGCTTTGAATAATAATTTTGGCACCAATAATAAAGTACCTTTCCTCAATCACTCGCCTTAGTCTGATCTTCCCTTTTCTCAAGGGCAGAAATCATGCTTTCCACCTTGGGCACCTCCACAGCGCCTCAGGAAGTGCTGAGTGAATGCTTGTTGATGCAATAAATGACCCAGGGGCCAGGAGGACAGTCTGGCTCCCCTTTGCTCAGATCAATGGCTACCAAGCCACTTCTTGTGCCTCCTACTTTAATCCTGACATCTTCCTGCAAAAACCTTTCCCTGACTTCCCACAATCCTCTCAGGAAAACCATCCTGTGTCCTTGGGCTCTTCTTTACTACACGTTAGTGCTCTTCTTGGCTTCTCCTAGTCTCCTACCTCACAAGCCAGTGAAACTTCTCAAGCCACTGCTGGGATCTTTAAGACTGAATTTTGGTTTTCCTCCTTGGTATTTTTTTTTCTTCTAGATTAAACTTTGATCCCACATCTAAGTGAATGTGGAATCTTCCTCTAAAGACATTTCAGAATTCTGCATCCTTCACCTTTCCCTTAATTAAAAGAGAAAAGTGTATAGTGTCTCTAGTCCCCTCTGCCCTCAAATCTAGTCAGCTAGCAAACAGCTCCCTCATATCAGACTCTGTCCAGGTCTCCTTGGTTATAACCCAGCTTAAAAACAAAAGCAAATGCCAAGATAATTAGTCTTGGCAGGGGAGAAGCCTGTGTGCCTAATGCCTTGTATGCCTCTCTGACTAATTATAAGCACTTACAACAATGTGACTATAAGTACCTTTGTACTAGAGATCTAACATTTCTAATCTCTAAAGATTTGCTAATGGGATGGGTTCTCCAAATCTAGTAGGGTGTGAAGGGACAGTGGGGGAACACACCACTTCCCTCTCACCTTGGGCAACTGCAAAGTAAAGAATAAGAGATTTCTGGGTGTTAAGTGAAAGGAGAAAGTTCATTTTAAGGAGCTGCTTAGAATGGGCAAACCATGTAGTGAAGATACTTGGTAATCTGTGTGCTCATCCCGATGAAAAGGTGGTCTTAGGCTTTACAGGGATCTTGCTGAGCATAAAGAAGATCAGGGTGTGGACAAGTGTGAACTCTAATCCCAAAGACTCAAAACACCGGCCCAAAGCTCTTTTAATAGACCATTATCCATGGGACCACAACCAATGTGTGTTTTCAGAGAAATTGGGCTTGGGCCCCACCCAGTCTTTCATACTAGTTTCTATAAACCCTTTCCCAGCCAATCCCTCTTCATACTCTCCACTAGGCCTCACCAGGGCACCACTGCTGAGCAGAATCATGAAGATGATGAAGGTCTCAAACCAATTGTGCTCCACGATGAGGAAGCAGGTTTTCCGTAGGATCCACCACGACTTGCCTAGCCCTTCCTCAATGTTGACCTGGCAGCACTTGAACCGCTGGACACAACCTGGCACCAGTGAGAGAGGAGGTCAGACCGTGGCGAGGGTGCCCCGCCCAGACCTGCCCTTTCCTCCATCTCCCAGGCCCCACCAGGTACTACAGAGCCGGGAGCACAGTGGTTGAATCAGAATATCTGATTCAGAAATGCAGAGACTGGCAGGGTTGAGGCTCGGCTGCAAAGCTAACAGGGCAAGGCCCTCTGGAGTTGGGAAGATCTCCTACGAAGAAGCAGTGAGAGGGGGGAGAAAGGGAGAGTCAGGAGGCAGGCATAGGTATGATAGACTAGGCCTTTCTTAAATAGAAGTCTTTGGGCTGATGCCAAGAGAAAACGGACAAAGAAAAGTTTGAGAACAGAAACTTCTAACAGGTCAGAATCAAACAGGGGAAACAATAAAAACTTCCCTCAGAATGGTGGGGTGGGGAACAAAGTTCTTGAAGCTGGCCACTGAGCCCTGCTTTCTGTCATCCAGCCATTAACCCTGACAGACATCTGTCTGTAAGCACTGCAAGTGCCACATGCACATCCCCTCTCTTTGCCCTCTTTCACCTTCTGTGAAGCAGGCGTCTGGATCCAAGTATTCTTCAGGCTGTTCCACAGGGACTTCCTCTACTTCTGGTTTGATATCGATGGTGCTTCCCTCAGAGGAGCTAGTATCATCCAGTTTCTAGATACACAAGGAAAAGGGACAGAAAGTAACTGCAGTAGCATATCTACTCCAAAATGATAACTCCACCTCTAATAGGGATGATGTACCAGTTATAGTTCTTCTTACAACTCACCATCATCCAATTCATGGTGGGCAAATAATTACCACAGGGCCCTCAAAATTTCTCTTAGGAGGAGAGTATAACATTAAAACCCACTCACAGATGACAGTGACCCACCCTCAACTAAATGTGGCTATAGGTTGGTCTCAGGGATATAGCTTAGACAGATTAATGGGAGGGAAATACTTGAGGGTTTACTCCGGCCCTGACTTAAAGGATCCAAAAAGAGATGGTGAATAAATCCAATTAAATAAAATTCAACCCACCCTGGGAATCTAAGTCATCTAGGAAAGGTCACCTAGAATGATATTAGGGTAGTGGAGTGCGTTCTCAAAGTGAACTGGCTATTCCAGAATTTCTCTACCAAGCCCACTGCCAAGCCAACTGCTACGGCTGATACAGCCTCATTTGCTCTCACATGATCAAGGTTTGTTTCTAGGTTAGGACCTTACGTCTTTGCTGCCTTCAGGATCTGACTCGCTGCTAACATCCTCTGTGTTGAGGTTCTCAAAATCAGACTCGCCAACAGCAATGGGCACCCGCACAGTCAGGTTGGGGTTGTTGATGAAGGACATGTGGTCCTCGTCAATGATGTACTTCTCCACACTGCTGCCAATGCCACTGGTTGTGCCATTGCCATTCTTCTGGAAGTCGCCATTCCGGTGGATGTCTGCCCCAGTGTGGTTGGCAATGCAGTTGGCTTTCTTTTCATATAGCTCATCCAGAGGCTTCACTTCATCAGCCTCGCGCTGCTTGAAGTGGGCCTGCATGAAGGCACGCACTTTCAGCTTGATCCAAGCCACACCCTTCTTGATTCGGATAACCGAGATCTGGAGGTTGTTCATTTCCCCATCATCGTCCGTGGCTGCCAGATTGTCTGCACTGAAGGAGCTCAGGAGCAAGGCCAGAAACAGGTTCAGCACCTGTACCAGTGGGATTAGGGAAAAGGAGAATGTTAAATGGCATTAGGAAAAAGTTATTGACAAAATTAGGGGTTGCAAACTGGCAGGCTACAGACTTTATGCTACTGTTTTGAGTTTCTGTTGTGTTTTCTTTGCCCTACATAGTGTTTTAAATGCCCATGTCACTAGGTGGGCATTATGTTTTGTTTAGTTGTAATACAAGAGTTCAACACCTCCTTTCATGGTTCTTTTATGGTTTTACATACATACATACATACATATCCAAAAATACATTACTTCTTTTATAATCAGAAAAACCAAAGACTGTATCCATTTTATAAGAAAATTCTCCAAAAATAAAAGCAAAACTGTGGATATGGATTGTTGGGGAGGGTCAAAGAGTGCACAGATGTCATGTGTTCATGAGCAGATGTCTTAGAGGTCCATGTTAGAAAAAAATTAGGCTTGGAAAGCCATACTGTCATACAACAAATCAAGAAGGTAAAACAAAATTGTATTTTATATTGTCTTATTTTAAGAATGAATTTTATTTGCATTAGCAAATGTTATATATATTTTTACAGCAATAAAAAAAGAATACATTTTGTTTTCCACACATTTATAAAAATAGCTTTAGCAAGACAGTGATGGTGACTTTTGTGCTGTTATATAGCCAAGTGTCATCACATACAAGCTTTATTTATCTATTTATTTTATTTTAATTTCCTTTTTTTACTACATTGGACATTAAGATTAATTTTTATTAGGACTTACTTTTGGAAAGTGGGAGAGGTGCTCACTTCTTGATTTACACTTGGCCCTTACTTTGTCACACTTCTGAAGAAGAGTAAGGCATACATCTTAGGTAGAGATATTCATATGTACAGAGTAGGAGGGATGGAAAGAATAAATGAAATATATGCATTTGGATTACCTGGGCTATTTCTACAAGTAAAAAGGAATATCATTGGTAAAATGGGGGTGAGTTGGAGAGGCTTTGAAAACTAGGTTGAGGAATTTGAATTTTATTTAATTGGATGCACTGCTGGTTCCTGAGTAAAGGAAATGAAAGATCTGAGAAAGTCATTCCTACTAGCTACACATCGCAGGGGAGACTAGAAATTAAGAGGCTGTTACATGCATGAGTTGCTAATGGTCTGGATTAGGCTACAGTGATCTCAAACTTCAGCATGCGTAAGAACCTCCTGGAGGGAGTGCTTGTTAAAAATGCCTGTTTCCTTGGCCTCACCTGAAGAGATTTCTGATTCAGTAGCTCTGGTGCAGGGCCTGGGACTTGGCCTTTTTTAATGAGTGAGACTCAGGTGACTGTGATGCAGGTGGTTTTCAGACAACACTTTTAGAAACACTGGATGTGTTATAGAAATGGAAAGGAAGGAGAAAATTTTACAAATACTATGAAGAAAAACAAATTAAACAAGATGTATTTAAGACACATCAGGTATCTTCCAGGAGTGGAGAGAAAAGAGATGAAAAAGACTCCAAAGTCATAGGTTCCTAGAGACTAGATGAGCAGAGGGACTAAGCAGAAGTGACACTGGGAAGGTGCCCTCAGGGGGCAGAAATTATAAAGCTGATTTTTGTCACATACTTCAGGTATCTGTACACAGTCATGGGAAGATGCCTGAGAAAAGGTGACTGGAGAAAGGGTGGCAAGGTCAGGGGTGATCGCACTGTATACCAAAAGGCAACAGAGGCATTCACTGAAGGAGTGAAAGGACTAGAGGGACGAGGACTGAGGGAAAGGTGGTTGGAAATGGAGAAGGGGAGGGATTAAAGAAACATCATAGGTGAAATGAATGAATAGGGTGGCCATGGCTGGTTCAGAGGCTGGTGAGTAGGAACCCTCTACTGGCCAGCTTCTCTGTGGTAGAAAAGGGAAGAGAACTAACGTGGACCAGCTTTAGAGGAATCATCTGAGTTTGCCTTCTTTCAGCCCTCCTTGCTCCCCACCTGTAATTAGGATTTGGAGGTCTGATCTGTAAGATCAGTGCTTCCCAAACTTTAGTGTACATATGAATCTCCGGGGGATTTCGTTACAAACGCAGATTCTGATTCAGTAGATCTGGGGTAGGGACTGGGATTCTGCATTTCTAACACACTCCAAGGTGATCTCACTGCTGCGGGAACTCAGATCACATTTTGAGAAATAAGGTGTTAAAATTTCTGTTGGTAATTGTTCTATATACAGAGGCAGAAGACAGCAGGTTGTGAGATCAAAGTAAAGCAAGAAAGTGATTTGCCCTCTATACAAACTAAATAATACTCTAAGATGGTTTATATCGGTGGTTCTCAATTGGAGGGGGGGCAATTTCACCTGCCAGGGGACATTTGGCAATGTCTGGAGACATTTTTCATTGTCACAACTGGTGTGGGGTGCTACTGACATCTAGCGGGTAGAGCCCAGGGATGCTGCTAAACATCCTACAAGGCACAGGACAGCCCCCCACGACAAAGAATTATCTGGCCCAAAATGTCAATAGGGGGAAGGCTGAGAAATCCTGCTTTAGATGAAGGAAACTTTTTACAGTAGAAAGAATCAGGCAGATCTAGGTTCAAGTATAAGCTCATATTTACCAGATGCATGACCTTGGGAAGTCACTAATTTTGCCGAGTTTTAGTTCCTTTACTATAAAAAGGGGTTGGCAAGTTGTGGGGGTTATGACACAGTAAGCACTCTACAAACATCAATCTCTTCTCCTTCATTTGTATCTTAGGGTTCCTGGGCCAAGAAAGCATAAGAACCAACACAGCCATGTAAAGGTAGTAGAAGGGCAGAGCAGATTGGGCTTCTGGGTCAAGGGTAGGATGTTCAGGGCAAAAAACCAAAAAGATCTACAAATGAATACTAACCACCAAGTTGCCAATAACCATGACCATCATAAAGACAATGAGGCACATGGCCTGGCCTGCCACCTCCATGCAGTCCCACATGGTCTCAATCCACTCCCCGCACAACACTCGAAAGACAATGAGGAAGGAATGAAAAAAGTCATGCATGTGCCAGCGAGGGAGTTCACAGTCTTGGTTGATCTTGCAGACACACTCTTTGTAGTTCTTTCCAAAGAGCTGCATCCCCACCACGGCAAAGATGAAGACAATAATGGCCAACACCAGGGTCAGGTTGCCCAGAGCACCCACTGAATTTCCAATAATCTTGATCAGCATGTTCAGGGTGGGCCAGGATTTGGCCAGTTTGAAGACTCGGAGCTAAGGAAGAAAGAACCCAAACAAAAACCAAATGACACTCAATCCATTTTCTCACCAAATGGCTAAAACACAAACAAATAAAATTAATAAGATCAATTTAAATTTATTGAGCACCCCTGGGAAATTACAAGGACTTTCTAATAGCATCTTCAACTAAATGGGAGAGAAACTGGCACAGATAATGAAAAACTGATTAACTTCATATGTGAAAAACTGAGAAGTAGGACCAAGAATACTGCCCTAGTCCCCTGTATTAGTCTCTGAGCCAATCTGCTTTTTAAAAACTCACATATGAACATATCTCTTTCCTAGTGATTGTCCCTTGACTTCTCAAGGGACATATCAAGGAAAAATGTGACTTGTGGGGAACTAAAAGACCAGTATGGTAAGGGCAGTGAAAAAAATAATTTGTCTCCTTAAAAAAGCAAGTATTTAAAAGTTCTAAACAATCTCCCTTTTTGCTTGCCAATGAATAATGGCTGATAATGAAACTTTGTGATGTGCTTGGAATAACTTGGAGGAAAGGCACAAGTCCCAAACAGGGACATTTGCATATATATCAAACATCGTATGGAAAGGGACTATACTGATATTAATTCAAAGGACAGAACTTTTGGTACCTATCATTCATGAAATTTCTATATTCTGTAATGAATGATTACACCGGCTAACAATCTGAGAATTACAATGTGTAAAGCCAAGGTAGCTTGGCCAGTGGACTGATAGTAACAATGAGATCATCATCAGATGTCATAAGTTAACAAATAACTAACATATATTATAATACTGTAAGAACTTTGGTAGAAGGCAACAGCACCGATTTGAACATTTTTTTTTTTCCTACTGAGTACTTGAGGCTTATCTGAGAGTTCAAGGTTTACCAGTGGCTCCATGTGTATATCTGGGCCATTCATATTTTTTCCAGCAAACAACCCTTCCTCTTGTCTTCTAGTTAATAAGAAATACTCTCAAAAAATCCACTGTGAGTTGGATCCTGACTAAAAAGTAGTAAGCAGAGGTTCCAGAAGCTTGGAAGATGTTATTTGTGGCTCGAACTGAGTGAGATCTCTGTTTTTAAGTTTAATTCTATTCAAATTCTCTTTCTTAGATCTGCTGAATATCCCAATGGGAAAAAAAAAATCTTAAATCCTTTCAGTTGTAAGTATTCAGATGTTTTCCCAACAGAGAGAAAAACCTAAGCCAGTTCTGATGCCTGGGAAGCAGTACGAGCTTTGTCTGAGTGGGATACCCCCAAAGTAACTCAATTTCTTAACGGACTTAATCAGGGCATCACTTAGGCCTATGTTTGTGAGTAGCTATTTTCAGGATATTATTAACTATTTTTTCGGAGAGTAATTTTTAATAATTTGAACATTAACATCTTTAAATATATTAGTACAAATTCTTTTTAGGAGTCTTGTATCTAATGATACGGAAAACAAAGTAAATATTTAACAGCTAATTTCAATATAATTTTTAAAAACATTATTTATTCACATTTTCTGGAAGGGGCCACTATGATAGAAGAAATGAGAAAAGTCATCTTTGAATAAGAAATTTTTGTCACTTCAAGAGGATGTTCAGATAAAGATCTACGTTCACCTAGGAAACTCAAATTAGACTTCAGAATAGACCTCAGGAGTCCTTCCTCTTCATCTTTTAGATTAGCCATTATTTTCCAAGGAACTTTCAAAAACTGATTTCTGTCTGCTGACTGATTTTAAAAACTAACTTCTAAAAAAAAACAAAAACAACAAAACCTAACTTCTAGATTACGTATTTAGCAGGAAAGTTTTCAAGATTTTAGTAGCTAAGCCAAATAGTCAACTGGAATTAGGAGTAGAATACCGTTAAGGATTTTTTTGTTTTTTACATTATCAAGTTAACTCATGCAAAACTCTTTCTAGTAGCTGCAAGATAGGAAATGTAAAAAGAAATTGGAGAAATATGGAATACCAATCGGAAAGATCGCAGCACTGAAAGCCCCTCCACGTCTGCTAGACCCAGTTCCATTAAACTGAGGGAGACGATAAATCCGTCAAAAATGTTCCAACCTTCTTGGAAATAATAGTAGGGATCCATGGCTATGAGCTTCAAGAACATTTCTGCTGTGAAAATTCCAGTGAAAACCTAAAGAAGGGGAGGCAGGAGATAAGAAAAAGAAATAATATAAAGAGAAGGCTTTTGCTATTATCTTCAAATTGACATGTCCAAGAAGCCTCAAGAGCCAGCCTTGGTTAATTCTTCATCTGAGGACATCACTATCCAGATGTCCCACAACCATGCCACATGATGAAGGAAAATCTTATTTTCCACTTGAAGGAAGCTCTAAGCATCAATGTTTCCATTTTTGTTACCAAAACAACTCAATTCACATTGTTCAAGAATGCAGTTATAAAGATGTTCTAAGCAATGGCAATACTGCCCAAGGTGACTCCTCTCAAGGGGGTCAGTGGCTGCTTTGACATGTGTATGTTTCAGATGTTTGCTTAAGAAAAATTCACTTGTTATAATTATAGTTAAAAAATACAGTATTATTCTTGATTTGACATTATGTGTCTTATCAAACCCAGATATATACTATAGGGTTTCTTCTTTTAAATCATAAAAGTAATACAACGTTGCCAAAAGTATAATATAGGAAATATATCCTCCCTAGGAAAAAAAACCCACAATCTCACCACCTTGCACACAACTAACATTTCTATGTATTCCCTTTCTACACTTTCCCAAATGCACATGTATTTAGAAAAATTGTGAAATCATCGAGTATGTAATATCATGACTTCTCCATATTGTTACACAGTCTTCCTAATTCCCAATTTTAATGCTTATATAAAATTCAACTGGGTGACTATATCCCTGAAGAATTTTCTTATTTTTGGAGACTTTGGTGCTTCCTTTGGGTTTTTCAATATGACAATCAGTGACATAATAAAATATTTTTAGACTTGCAGATTGTTGAGTGCACGAATGACATCGTCTCTCTGTTATCTGTCTTCCACTTTTCTGACTGACCGAGCACCTTGTGTTTCCCAATGCCTTCTGTATCCTGTAGAACTTGGTAACAGTGTGCCGTAAGAAAGTAAAACTCATGTATTCCAGCACTGACAACAAAACCAATACCCTCTTGCTAGGCTAACCACATAACATCATAATCTTACTGAATATTGTTATGCTTTTAGAGAAGAGGACTTTATATGCAATGACTTTAAAACAGTCTTAATAAATAATGACTTGATGGGAATACATCAAAATGGATATAGCAGGCTAGAAGCTTTTGGTGTTCATATACTTTTACGTGGTTTCCTGTTTTTCTAAGTTGAAGATGTAGTGTTGTAAAATTGAAAAAAAAAAATTCCCTAAAGTGATCCAGTTAAGCAAAATCAAAGTTGACAGGGCAAGCCAAGTATCTACAGATGGAACATCCCTCTGAGTGAGCTTAGGGAAAGCAGGGGCAGCTACTCAATTCCTGACGTACATTTCACCCTCAACCTAAACCCATCAAAAGTTTCTCTACATAGAGAGGTTAGCCTGCTTAATTTGGTAGAGACTGAATTTGTTATCCCATTGGCTCCTGGTGAATACATGGGAAGTGCTCAATAAATAAGCACTGGCTGACTGACCATGGGATATTTACAACGTGGGGACTCTGGTTCCTAAGAGAAAATCAACAATGACAGTTATGCAGTGATGTCTGTCGATGGGATAAACAGCCACCAGATGTCTGGTAGGAAATGCCTATGAGAGCGTTCATCTACCATGTTGTTTCAACACATGACGTACTACCATCAGTGGGTTGCAGGTCACAACAAATTTGTAACTATTAGTTGTGTGAAGGAATTATTTTTTAAAAAATTGAGAAGAGTAGATTTAAAGTTATCTGTATGATACCACTCTTATTACGCTTCTTGAGCAGGAGAAAAAGAATTATAAGCAGTGTTATCAGCAATTGTACGTAAGTGTCATTCTCACGAATGCCATTAAATATCCACATAAGAATTTATTTTCTATAAGATCTAAAGAAATGGGAAGACCTCCTGTGTTCATGGATTGTAAGACATAATATTGTTAAGATGTCAATACTACCCAAATCCCAACAGGCTTTTTTGCAGAAATGGAAAAGCCAATGTTTAAATTTATATGGAACTGCAAGGGGCCCTGAATAACCAAAATAATCTTGAAAAAGAAGAACGAAAAAAGAACTCACATTTCCCGATTTCAAAACATACTATAAAGCTACAGTAATCAAAACAGTGTGATACTGGGATAAGGATAGACATATAGACAAATGGAATAGAATTGAGAGTCCAGAAATAAACCCACACAGCTATGGCCAACTGATTTTCGACAAGGGTGCCAAGTCCATTCAATGGAGAAAGAATAGTCTCTTCAAAAACTGGTGCTGCGACAACTACATCTCCACATGCAAAAGAATGAAGTTAGTCCCATACCTCATATCATATATGAAAATTAACTCAAAATGAATCAATGACCTAAATATAAGAATGAGAATCATAAAACTCTTAGAAGAAAACAAAGGGGTGAAGCTTCAAGATCTTGTTTTTGACAATGGATTAGGTATGATACTAAAAGCATGAGCAACAAAAGAAAAAATAGATAAATTGGACTTGATCAAAATTTTAAAAACCTACAGAATGGGAGAAAATATTTGGTAACCATATATCTGATAGGGGTTTAACATCCTGAATATATAAGAACTACAACTCAAAAACAAAAGGACACAACCCAGTTAAAAAATGGGCAAAAGGACTTGAATAGACATTTCTCCAAACAACATATATAAATGGCTAAAAAGCATATGCAAAGATGCTCAATGTCATTAGTCATTAGAACAGTCCAAACGAAAACCACCATGAGATATAACCTCACACTCATTAGGATGGCTATTATCAGAAAAACAGAAAATAACAAGTGTTGGTGAGGATGTGAAAAAATTAGAATGCTTGTGCACTGCTGGTAGGAATGTACAATGGTGTAGCTGCTGTGCAAAAGGTTTGGCAGTTCTGCAAAAAGATAAATACAGAATTACAGTGAAACCTGTGAGAGCCGGAACTTGACAGCACTGTTTTGTTTTTCCACGTCTGGCAAATTTTCCACCTTTGGCAGGGTGCAGTCTTACCACTTTTCTATCACTTGATTTATTGACTCAGGGTGACCCGATGTGTTACAGGGTAGAACTGTTCCACAGGGTTTTCTTGGCTGTAATCTTTACAGAAGTAGGCCTTTCATGAGGCCTTTCTTTTGGGGGGCTCCTGGGTGGGCTTACACCGCCGACCTTTCAGGCTAGAAAGTTGATCACAAACTGCTTGCACCACCCAGGCTCCTCTGCATGTCTTACGGACAAAATTTAATTCACTGATCTGGCTATGGAAAAAGTCTCCCAGCCCAACTGTAAAGCAAAGTTATACTCTATATTTTCTAAACTGATCAATCTCACTTTCTTCCATACTTTTATTCTCAGGTTCAGCCAAAGGCTCTATACAAATTTCCAAACCTGTGAAAATTCTCCTACTGAATTATACCCATACAGTGCCTACGCTTTGTAAATACTTTTAACTATTCAAAAAACTTCAGTATAAGTTCTCATTTTATCCTCCCAACTGCCTATGACATGGTATTATCCTCATTTTATAGATACAAAACATTTCTGGACAGAAATCAATGGCTTATTTAAGGTTAGGCTATATCTACTAGGAACCATAACCCAAATCTTCTGACTTTTAGATCTGTGTTCTTTTTGCCAAACTTGGCACTTGTGTTGACTGGCAGTGAAGTATATCTTTGAGTTTCTGATATGATCCAGAAAATACTCATGCTGTAAGTTTCCCTGAAGTCCAGCACATATTCAACTGCCTGATTTGGCATCTCCACTCAGTGAATAGGCATCTCACACTTAACATGTCCAAAACAGAGCTCTTGATCTTAAACTCTAAACCTGCTCCTTCCTCAGCTATCCCCATTTTCCTCTCAGTTACTAAATTCTCAGACCTAGGCATCATTCTTCATTTCTTTTCCTTCATCCCCACATCCAATCCAATAGCCAGTCCAAAGTATCCTGAACTGCTTACTACTCTCCACCTTCAATGCTAATTGTACTTTGCCCTTGAAAATGCTTGCCTCCAGAGTGCTTCCTCAGTTTAGAGCTTGGTCTTGGGTTGGCTTGCCTCATGGAGTCCCGCAGTGTTAGCTACCTACCTTCTCTTCTCTCTTTCCTTACTGATGGTTCTGAGCAAAGTGTTCTGAATGCTCACAGTTCTAATTTTGGTGTGACCCTAAATCTCTGCAGATTTTTAAGAAAGGGAAAAATAACATTATTTGCTGGCCTGGTCTTAGGACAGTTTTGCTGGTGTAGGTGAAAAGGCCTCTCAAAATTCCTTGGAATCAAGGTCTGATTCTGTAAAAAGCAAGGAAATAGAAAGACTTTGAGAAAAACAAAACACTGCAGGGAAAGCAACAATAGCAAAAACAATACCAATAACTATCAAGCTGTATTTCTCATTACTTAACCTGTGGCTAATAAAATAAAGGTGAGATCTGTATGATATTGTTGACTGGCTCAAAATTCCATCTGATGGGCCACACACCTGTGTCAGCCCAGGCACAGTGTGCCCATGCACAGGAGACCTTTCAGAGCCCATCAGTAGAATCCCTGGTCAGACACCTGTGGGAATGTCCTGTTTCAAGACTACAAGTATGCACCTGGCTGCACACAGGGCTTACACTACAGCAGCGAGCCTGGAGTGTGTTGCTAATCCCAAACATGGAGACTGGGAAGACCACATAATCATCTCGGATGTACAGCAGGGAACACAACAGGCAACAAGGCCTAAACAGATAAAGGATCCTTTTTGCCATGTGTGTTCTCAGAATCAGAAATAAAAATGATGTGTGGGGGGTGTGTGTGTGTGTGTGAGAGAGAGAGAGAGAGAGACAGACAGAAAAAAAAAATACTGGGCAAAGATCTTGCTCAAATTAAATGGTAAAAAGCTAGAGTTGAACATGCCTATGTTGTAACTACTAAGGTCTAATGAGGCCCTGATGACCTAGAGGATTTTTTCCAACTAATTCTTTACTATTTACCAAAATTCAACCAACTCCTGATTTCTGCACTAAGGAAGTAAAACAGATAATCCTGAAATCACAACTATCTGACTTCAAGCATATATTGTGTAATCTGTTTTTTAAAACTGCATACTTATCTTCTAAATAACATAATAAATTAAATATATGACTTAAACTAACATTAAAATAAATTTGGCACAGACTAATGGATGGCAGACTCTGGATGACAGCCCAGAAGTTGGACTAGAGGGTTAACAGCCTAGAATTTAAAATTTCCCATAAATAGTCCTCATGTGGCTAATGATCTGACAGTACAGGCAAATTATTATAGTTACATTAATGGACTAAAACAGCCCCTCTATTTTGTGGTGGTTGTTACTGAAGGTGAAAGGGGAAGTGATTTGCTGGAGCAATGCAGGCTTCAGTGTGAGAAACAGAATGAGAAAAAAAATCCAGAAGTCCTTGGCTCAGGTTGCTGAAACCAACCCACTGTACCATGCCTCTCATTCTGTCACCATGGTTGGTTTTCTGCCAATAGCTCCTAAATGACGTCTTCAAAGTTCTGCAGAAAGAGGAAACAGCCAAGGGATCACAACAGTGAGCAGAAGCGGCTGGTGCTGTGGCATATGTGGAAGCATTTGTCTTCCAATTAACTAGTACTTTCTTTTCAACTAAACTCTAGCTTTCAGTACCAGAAAAAGATGTCCTACAGGCAAAGTGTGTTCAAATCATAAAATCAGGAGATGGTGCTCCATCTTACCAGATTTCCGACAGCCAAGACATTTTCAAATTGTGGCGTCATAGGATGGTGCTCCATTGCCATAAACAGTGTATTCAGGACAATGCAGATGGTGATGGCTAAGTCCACAAAAGGGTCCATAACTATCAAGTTCACAATCTCTTTCAGTTTTATCCAGTAGGGATGACACTCCCAGATGAGGAAAGTGTTAGCAAATTTATACCAGCATGGCGGGCATTTTCTCTGAGACTCTTCCAGCTCTGTAGTAAGTAAAGAACAAAGATGGTCCCTCAATCATACTGAGAAAAGAAAGGGAATATACTAATAATCCTTACTTGGGTTGTTATCACTGCTATTACTATGAAACTAAAGGTTGCTGAGTGTTGACATTCCTGAGTGTTTCCTTCAGTTCTGCTTCTCTTTAGGGTAGAGAGGAAGTATGATTAGTACAAGGTCCCTTCCCTGTTAATAATGATCTAGTGATCAACAAAACTCAATCCATCAGTTTTGGGAGTATAGCATAGTGGTTAGGAGCTTGGGCTCTGGAGTCTGACTTCCTGGTGCCACTGGCTTCAACACTTAGACTTTGTGTGATCTCAAGCAAGGTATGTGACTTCTCTATGTAGCCTCATCTATAAAATGGGGTACCTACTTTATAGGTTATAAAGCGATTTTAAGAATTAAATGAGTTGATGCATAGAAAGCAGTCAGCACACTGCCTGGCACAAGGCAAGTGCCCAATAAATGGTGGGCATTATATTATTATCAGAGAAGCAGTCAAAAGCATGGACTCTGACGCCAGACATAGCTAGGGTCAAATACCAGCTCAAATACTTGCTAACTGTAGGACCTTGCGCAGGTTACTTCAATTTGTTGTGAGAATTAAATGAGCTAACATATATATAAAGTGCCTTGGAACACCCTCGCATACTGTAAGTGCTATCAAAGTATTTATTATTATTAGTAGTAGTAGCAGCAGAATCAGCACTGTCAACCAAGCCACGGGTGGAATACATCTATTATGTTCTCAAAGAAGTACAAGTCACTATCCCCACCTTCAATGAGTTTACAATTTAGTTAGGAATGTAAGTCATATTCCTTTCCTCTTTTCTCCCTCTCTTCCTCTTTCTCTTTTCTATCTCTCCTCTGTCTTCCCTTCTCCTTCTCTCTCTCCCTTTTGCCTTTTCCTTCTATCTCTTTTTCTCCTTTCTTTCTTCCCTCCTTTTCTCTCTCCTTCGTCTTCTTTTCTCTGTCTCTATCTGCTTGTCTCTTTAAGCAGCAGAACCTTTTTTTTTTTCCCCAAGTAAGATCTAATGTGACACCAACCCCTCCCAATATGTAAAACGGATAAATCAAGAGTTGCTCTAGTTGAAGCAGGAATAAAGGCTTGGGCCCTAGACCAATCAACTTCTTCCTTCCCCGAGGTACTTCCCCAGAACCTTGGACTCTGAAAACCACAGACTGAAAATCACTGGATTAGATGATCTCTAAAGGTTGTTTACAAAGCAGATTAAAAAGCATGATATGACACTGAAGGCAGGGAGCCATGCAGTTGGCAGTTACAACAATGCAGGCATAAGCCCCTAGCTAAGTACTCCTGGAATTAAGTATGAAATGTAATAGCGAGGATTACAAAATTCCAAGGACCTCGAACTAAGAGGGTGCTCTTTTAGAGGTATAACTTTGAAAACCCATCAGAATGATAATCCTTAGAAGCAAGGTACTGGTTCTACAGGGTTAGGTATAACAGCGTCCCTCCCCCGTCCAAGTTTGCTGACAAAATCAAAGTATGTAGGGAATAAAAAAAAGTTTCCCAATATTTCACCAAGAACAAGATGGCTGCCTCAAATTAGTCTACTTTCTCTTACTCCAACCAGCTGGATGGTGCCCATGGTGATGGCTTTATTTTAGACGAGGTGGTTTTGGTTACGGTTTCTGACTGGCTCCCTGGTTGCTAAGAAAATGGTTGCCTTGGTTTTTCAGATTTAGGGGCCAGAGAAAGCGCCATGTGGGAGTCTGCGTGGGAAAGGAAGTCTGTGAAGAAAATTTGCTTTGGCTTCTGCCTCATAGAACTCCCTCCCTTCCCAAGGTAAATTTAGTTTTCTTCCCCAAAAAAGAAAATGAAAAGGTTCTCTTATTTCCATAAATTCTTATAGTACATATTTGGAAATCTGGTTCCGTTCCTCTTTTATCTCCTCCCTTCTCCAAATGTCTGTGGCTTGTTGGCACGTGGAGGTTGAAGCAGTGACTGTTCACATTTCTGACAGTTGACAGAATTGTCATGTTTTACAATGATCTAGGCTCCAAGTCTTTGTCAGACTAGAAAGAGGGGTTCCCCTACCCTACAGGGCACCAAGAAGATTCCTACAGGGATAGTAGAGACTTCATATCCACATGTACTGAAAAGGGAAGATCCTCAGGATAATCTCCTCTGTTCTCCTAAAAATAAGATTTGGAGCTTTAGGAGCTAGAAAAGATCTATTAGGTGAATAAGGAGGTTTATAATGTGGCTCACAACCTTGCAAACTGTTACTGGCCCCACATGCCTGGAATGGCTAGTTATTTGGTTGGGATGAATGGGTTAATGTATGGAAGTGAGATGTCCAAAGGTCTGCGGGCTTCCTTTACTTTGCTCCTAGACATTTTCAGAGAGGTTACTCAATGTCTCACCTCAGAGGTACTGGGAATTGTTTTCAGAGATGGCCTCATAATTTCACCAAGATGGTGGCTTTGGTAGACCATAAGGTTTTTGAAGGCGGGGGCTTCTCTCAGTTCAACAACCTTTAAGCACCTACAAAGTACTAGGCACTGGGGATGCACTGATGAAAAAGAGTGACACCCTTCACTGAGTTTACAGCTTTGTGGGAAAGGCAGATACTTGACAAGCTATTGTACAGACACTTGACATTCGTTGATTGAATAAAATGGAGCCCCGGTGGTGCAGTGGTTAAGAGCGTGGCTGCTAACCAAAAGGTTGGCAGTTCGAATCCACCAGCCACTCCTTGGAAACTCTAGGGGGCAGTTCTACTCTGTCCTATAGGCTCTCTATGAGTTGGGATTGACTTCACAGCAATGAGTTTGGGTGAATAAAAGAATGGATAAATAAAGAGTGGTAGCAACAGCTATGGCCAGTTACCTTTATAAGGGAGTTTTTGTTTTGTTTTCTACTGTAGTAAAACATTGGCCATTTCAGCCTTTTCCATGTATATAATTTAGTGAGACTAATTACATTAACCATGTTGTGCAACCATCACCACTATTATCTGTTTCCAAATTTTTTCATTTACCCTTAACAGAAACTCAGTACCTTATACAGGAGTTTTTGAAACTGCTTTATCTGAAAATCAGTAACGCTAAGTACCATCACTTCTTCCTCATTCTTTATCAACTCTTTCCCCTTTTCCAACGATTTTACTGCTTTGAGAAATGAGGGCATACTACTCTTTGCCTGCACCCCACCCCCAGCCTCTGTTAAACCCCCAAAGTATATGGCTCTGCTAACTGTGAATTCTACTGAGTTTACTGGATCCTGGTGAGCATGTTTGCAACAGGATAGGGGTAAGACAGAGCAGGCAAGATTTTATAATTATTTTCAGGATTCTAGAATTCTCCAGTGTGGTTTCTAAACCATTAGGTAGGTAGAAGCCTGCTTCTTTGGTTTGAAATAATAATTATTTTAATCTTTGGGCTAAAATAATGTCAGAGTTTCCTAACTGAAAATTTGAGAAATAGAAATGATTACTCACCCGATGTTGGCTTTCAACGTGGTAGCAAACATTAACTATAGAGGAACAATGATTAAATAGAAATAGATCTTTCTTAATGTCCTTTAATTCCCTCTCACTTTATTTAGCTCCAGCCATTCATCACTCTTTGCTTATAGCAGTTTTGTCCCATCAGCTTTAACAAAGGGAGCCAAATAGGAGGAGAGGGGATAGGATGAATACCTGTGCAGGAAGCAGCAGGAAATCTACAGGGTATGTGAACATTAGGGCTTAGAAAAGGGGAAAGAGAACTGGAATGGCTTCCCACTCACAAACACAACTATAGCTCACTCGCTCTCCCCAGGGCCGCCTTACATCTTTTTTTTTTTTTTAAATAGGGTGGAGGGTAGAGTATGAGTAGAACAGGACAGAAAGAGAAAGAAGAGGATGTGGAGAAGAGGAAGAAAAGGGAATTAAAAAAAAGATAAAATCAATGCTCAGTAGAGGGATGGGAAGTGCTAAGGCCTCCACATGGAAACCTGCACCACCAACACCTCCCACCTCCAAGCATGGGAAAGTACAGTTTGACAAATATTTTTTGATCATCTACGTTTGCCAGACCTCGTGCTAGGTCATTGAAGGTAATAGATAAACAATTGTTGCGCTGCATTGATCATTCTCCTGTTCTGATCTCTCTGCCAATAATAAAACGTGCCTGCTAGAGATTGTTAGTTTTTTTAAAATAATTTAATTTTTTGCTGTTGTTGTTAAGAATACACACAGCAAAACATACACCAATTCAACAGTGTATACATGTACGATTCAGTGACATTGATTACATTCTTTGAGTTGTACAACCATTCTCATCCTCCTTTTTTGAGTTGTTCCTCTCCCATTAACATAAACTCACTGCCCCTAAGGTTCCTATCTAATCTTTTGAGTTGCTGTTGTCAATTTGATCCCATACAGATGAATCTTAATAGAGCATAATGCTCAAGACAGACATTCTTTACTAGTTAAGCTAAACTATTGTTTGGTTTTAAAGACTTCAGGGGATATTTTTGGCTTACGGTTTAAAGATTATCTCAGGGCAATAACTTCAGGAAGCTCACCCAGCCTCCATGGCTCCAGAAAGTCTGGATTCCACAAGAATTTGAAATTCTGTTCTGAGTTTTCCCCCTTTTAATCAGGATTTTTTTTTTTAAATAATATTTTATTGTGTTTTTGGTGAAAGTTTACACATCAAATTAGGTTCTCATTTAACAATTACCTCACAAATTGTTCAGAGACATTGGTTACTTTTTTCACAATGTGTTAACATTTTCATTATTTCCCTTTTAGGTGTTTCGCTTCTAGTAATCTGGTTTCCTTGTCCTCCTACCCTTTCATCTTTGCTTTAGAATAATTGTTGACCATTTGGTTGATCAGGATTCTTGATTACCATATTTTTACGCACTTTCTACGTTTGTTTGCCAGCCACTCCCTCCCCTGTAAGTGCGCTATGGTAATCTTTTTACAGCAACGTGTAAAAAAAAAAAAAAAAACTGGCATAGTGGCACTTATGTAAATAGCTCACACGGGGAGGGTGTGGTTGACAAACAAATGTAGAAGGCATGTGTTATTTGCGTAAAAACACGGTATTAGTTTTTCTTTCTCAACTGCCATAGATACTAAGAGAAATTCTGTCTTGGTCTCCAAGTGAATAATAAAATTAGTCAAAGTTCTTAAGCCAGTGTTTCTTAGCTTGGACTTCTACAGTCTGCTTATTGTTTGCTTGTAATCTTCAAAGCATAAGCTACAAAGCTTAAAGATGTTCTATAAAACTATGACGTCAATGGGAATTTAAGAAAACAAGAGTAAATAAAGGTTGTTTAGGCAGCTGAATGCAGGTAGTTTAATGTTGTTTTTACTTGATACATTCTCAAGATTAATCTAGTTATGGCCTAAGCCCTTGCACATATGTGGAGATGTAACCACCCTAGGGGAATTCCTTTCTAGAGAGTCTCTCTCCACTGTAACCCCCTCCCACACAACACACACACACACACACACACACACACACACACACACACACACACACACACACACACACAGAATAGAAGCAGTGTTGGGGCTTACATGATTCAAAAAAACAACTTGTGCCAAGGACACCAGGATAATTTTGAGTCTATCTCAGAGTCTCTAGTTACGGTTGGGTTAGCGTGGGTGTCTGGATTCTGAAGAACAGTAGTCTAAGGCCTCAAGAATAGTCTGGCTCTACAGTGGGACAACTCAGCTAAATTAACATGAATCAAATAGGGAAGATTCATGCAGAATAAATCAGAATCTTGTGAGAGAAAACCTAGTCATTTAATCTACCTAAACAGAAAGAAAGAAGAGCCTGGAATATAGACTACGAGTGGATAGGAAGCTTCTGCTACTACTTGCTAGGAGGGCTGTGGTATAATGGAAACTCCTCAGCATGCAGGCCGTGTCATGGGGGAACCACCTAATGCAGAGAACTCAGGCACTGACAGCAGCATTACCGCAGACATGCTATAATTCAACAGTGGCTGTTCTTTCCCTGTGGCACAAAACACCCCAAGTATGAGGGATTTTAGCATACCTATTCACACATCAAATATATTTATGGATATGTGGGGGTGTTTGAAGAGAGGTAGAATTAGGTGTAATCAAAATGCACAGTATATTCGTCCTTAAGGGAAAATCAAAAGAGCTGTAAGTACACCTACTCCTCAGTTAACGACTATCTCGTTATCCGACATTTCTCATTTATGACAATAGTAAAAAATCTATTACTCAACTATTTTGCACATTAACAAGATGGCGCGCATGGCAGCAATGGCTGTGGAGCATCCTCTCCCTCAAGTGGGGGTCTCCAGGAGGCCTTCAGGAAGCTGGGCCATGCTGCTCCCCTCCCTCCCGTGGACGGGCACCGAGTCCAGCTGCTGTGAGCAGCCAGCCTCCTTCATGGCTACGACCTCTGGGCAGACACACAGGCAATACTGAGCCGGTGGGTACACACAGGCAATACTGAGCCAGTGGGTACCTGTCTGGCTTCCCAGCTCCTATGCTGCCTGAGGCCTTGCCACTGTAAATTGCTATGGGGTGGGAAGGGAGGAAAGAAAGAGGCATAGAGAGGGTGTTTGGAAGAAATGCATGCAAGTTTAATGACATCCTAAAGTGAGCCAAACTGGGCCTGAAGCCTCTGCCTTGGTGGGGCCGGGTATGCGACTAGGCTCCCAGTGCCCTCGAAGGAAGACCCAAGCCCCGGTGACTTGCCAGGACAAGAAGGCAGAGCAGGCTCCCGGAGTGCCAATACGGGGCTTGCAGGAGTGGGAGTGGAGCCCTGGAGGCAGCTCCGTGAGGGAAGCTTTGACCCAGCACAGGAGGAAGGTGAAGTGGTTAAACCCTGGGCCCTTCAGTCACATAGCCCGGCTTTACCCGGCTTTGTCTCCTCCAAGCCTCCTTCTATGCAGAGGAATAATCCATAACTGGACTTGTCACAGTGATGAGTACAGTAGTAAATCTTAGCTGTTAATTCTATGATATTTTCTAAATAAACAAAATTGGACAAATTGATGGTCTGAAAATAATAATAAAAAAAAACCCCTCCATTTTCATATAATGCTGATTTTTGCGTAACAACCTGGTCTTTGGAACCCAACCACGTCAATAATTGAGGAGTGGGTGTAGTTAAAAAGAAAGAAGTGGGTACGTGTTGGGGTAGAGGGCAAGAGGGAGATTCCACTCTTCTGTATCTTTGCAGTTCTTTAGTCTACGTTCCTTTATGCCTCACAACACTCCATTGGCTCCTCAGGATGTTGATTACAGAGTTCTTGAGATCACTCTAGCTCACTCTTATGTCAAATCTTACCTATTTGTGTATAATGCTGGCAGCAGCTTTGAAGTCCTTATCTGATCTTCTGCATGTAGATTCTGGATCAGAATTTGGGATGCTGGCTTCTGTAACCATTTGGCTCTATTCCTAAAGCTCAGGGACAATTTTTGCAAAACTCTAACCAAAGGACATTATATTTACCATGCACACTACATATTTATATCTCAGTAGCTTGAAATGACATCACAGGACACATACCTTCTACTAGTGTATTTGTAACAACACTCATGATACTGTTGATTCTGTCCTTTCGTCCATAGGAGGCCAGCTGCTCCATGGAAACTAAGAGAGATCCGGGTCCTTTCTTCTTAATTTCCACCTCAGTTGTAGCCTGAAAAAAATAGCAAATAGGGAGAGTAAAGTCTTATAAACCTAACGCTGGGCCTTATTGGCTAAACATTCCAGAGTGCCAGCAAGAACAAATGCTCTTTATTACATTTTTAACTTTTATCCTACAATCCTTCCTATTCACTTCAAGAAACAGAATAAAGCAAGTCAGCCATGGATCATCCTTAGTTCTGTAGGTGACAGGACTGAGTCATTTAATACCAATTTGTACAAATCCACAATTCCAAGAGTCTCTCTGGGACCTAAATACCTCATGTGGTCAACTCCGAGCCTACGGTAGAAAGACTAGATCCCCTAGGGGCATCTAACAGAAGTGGACCCTGAGTTTACCTGTCCTGGTCTCATCTTCACAGTATTTGGCTAGAACTGCACCACATGATAAAATAAGTCAAATTCACCTCTACTTGAAATTTCATTAAAGGCCACATCCCTGACTACACTGACTACTGCAGATTCTGTAAAAGCACTACCATTTTACCAAACTGTCCTTTCCAAATGCCAAACCTGGGCCTAACTGAACTTTAGCCAAGTCAAAGTTTATCCCAAATCCACATTTAACTTATAAAATTTTTTTAAAAAAAAGGCAAGATACACATATATGATGTAACATATTTCAATTAAAATAGCAAAACTTTATTATACTCTCTTACAGTGGCTTGGAAAAGGAACACATGACGTTCTAAAAATTGCTATCAAAATAAAACCGTATCACCTGCAATGTTCAAATTTCCAACCACACAAAAATACCAGAAAACGTCATCAGATTGTTATACAAAATATATGTTACATACTTCATCCTGGGCAACTGGTATGCTGGCTCATAGCAAAGGATTTCATAATGTCCCTTGCTTGTGTTCTTTGTGCCAATCTGAATATTCTACATCATATCAGGCTTAACTGGGTACCTTAAAACCTAGCTTTCTAGTAACTATGTCATCCACTGTAACCACGTCATCCATGTAAATTTGGTTGCCCCTTTTCTGGTGAAGGTCAGAGGGCAGAACCATGAGGCCAAAACCTTAGTAGTCATCACTCCTTAGGGGACCAGGAAATGATATACTTTTATGAGGCTAGAGAAGCAAATGTCTGTCTGATCAGTACCAGAATGATCCTAGCTGGTTGATTTTGACTTATATCGACCCTATAGGACACAGTAGAACTGCCCCATAGGGTTTCTGAGGCTATAACCTTTATAAGAGCAGACTGCCAAATCTTTCTCCCATGGAGTGGCTGGTAGGTTCAAACCGCTGACCTTTCAATTAGCAGCCGAGCTCTTAATCACTATGCCACCAGGGCTCCTTTTATACATATATCTGAAGAACCACACCAAAAAGCCCTTCTGTCCCTTATACACATCTACATTTTAAGAACTGTAGAGAAGAAAGTTCCTGGCAGATTACAACATTTATTTTATCAAAGTGTTTCATCAAACTGCTTCACTGACTGAGACATTTGGTTCACCTTGGGATTTTGCTTTGTTTTGTTCGTTTGGCAGAGCTAAAGAAATGGAAAGGAAAACGACCAACTTCCTTGGAAATTCCTGGCTGCAGTATTATATGAACATCTGTATATGGCTTGTTAGCCATTAACTCAGGTTATGATAAAATACATTTATTTGAGAAGCCACTTTTTGCTGCCATTCCCAGCCTGATAAAAGCAAAAACCAAATCTGTTGCCGTCGAGTCAATTCCGACTCATAGCGATGCTATAGGACAGAGTATCATGACATTTAATACAACAGTTTAAGCTACTACATTTTTAGATGATCATCATCTAAAAATCAACATAGAAAGCCCCATACAATCGACACTCTTATTTCTGGCATTGTATTGATTCCATATTTTTACTGAGCTGTCCTTCTGCAAACCTACAGCACATGATAGATAATTTTCATAATGCTGAGCTCCAATGTACTGTTAAGATCTGATGGACAAGTTTACTCATCAAGGATGAAATTGCATTTAATACAGCTTTGGTGCTAAGTGTATCTTTCTGTTTTCTTGCTTGCTGGACATAATAATATATAAAATTTTCAGCCTTTAATAACATCAACCTTAAAAAAACAAAATTAATGAAAATGCAGTCTAAAAGAATTGGTCAAATTTTTAAATTATTATTTGGTGATCCGTATTTGAAAGATAATATCTTTTAGGTTGGATTTTTAAAAATCCACACAAATTAAAGAAAAATTCATCCCCAAACTTAATATTAAGACAGAACAATTATTATATCTTTCTATGTAAATTAAATTATAGCAGGAATATGTGAAGATAACTTCTAAAATAGTAAAAATTTGTTCTGTAATGCCCTTACTATAAAATACATCTTTATTTTCAAAACAAGAAATAAATGAAAGATACTAAGAAATGAAGTTTTCAAAGCTTATACTTAGGGAAGGAGCCCTGGTAGCACAGTGGTTAAGTGCTCAGCTGCTAACCAAAAGGTCAGAGGTTCGAACCCACCAGCCCACTCCGTAGGAGAAAGATGTGGCAGTCTGCTTCCATAAAGATTTATAGCCTTGGAAATCCTATAGGGCAGTTCTACTCTGTCCTATAAGGTTGTTATGAGTCACAATCGACTCGACGGCAATGGGATACTTAAGGAAATTTAGAGCATAAAAAAAGAAATTAATTGTAAAATAGTATATTATCTTTGTTTTTATGTAGGCAAGAAACATTTAGCATAGATCCAAATAACTGGCTCTATCAAAAAGTCTGGTAGTAAGATATCTTAAGAAAATCGCCACATATTTAGAAATTAAGCAACATACTTCTAAAAATCTATGGATCAAAGAGGAAATCACATGGGAAATGAGAAAATATTTTAACTAAGTAATAATGAAAACACAATATATCAAGATTTACAGGACACAGGTAAAGTAATGATTAGAGGGAAATTTAAAGCATTAAATGCTTATATTAAAAAAAGATGTAAAATTAATGTTCTAAGATTCTACCTTAAAAAGCTAGAAAAAGATCAAATAAAACTTTAGATAAGTAGATGAAGGAGTCCCCAGGTGGTGCAAACAGTTAACGCACTCAGCTGCTAACTGAAAGGTTGGAGGTTTGAGTCCACCTCAAAAGCAAGTCCTGGAAATCTACTTCTGAAAAACCAACCATTGAAAACCCTATGGAGCATAGTTCTACTCTGACACACATGGGTTTGTCATGAGTTGGAACTAATTCCACAGCAACTAGTTAAGTAGATGAAAAATAACAAAAATAAGAGTGGAAATCAATGAAACAGTAAATGGACAAACAATAGAGAAAATTTAAAAAGTCAAATGTTAGTTCTTTGAAAAGATTAATAAAATTGATATTTCCTAGCAAGACTAATCAAGAAAAAAAGGTGAGAAAACACAAATTATCATTATCAAGAATGAAAAAGGGAATATCACTACAGATCCTACAGACATTATTAGGATAATATGGATATATCATGAACAACTTCATGCCATTTCATCCTGAATAAAATGGAAAGACTTATCAGAACACAACTTATCAAAACTGACACAAGAAGAAACGGAAAATTTAAATATCCCATGATGAACTAAATTATAATAAAAAGCCTTACCACAAAAAACAAAACAAACAAAAACTGGAGGCCCAGGTGGCTTGTACAAGCTAATTCTATCAAACATTTAAGGAAGAAATATACCAGTCTTACATAAGCTCTTTCAGAAAACAGAGGATAAAGGAACACTTCTCAACTTGTTTTATAAAGCTAACAAACCTGATACTTGATACTCTGATAGCAAACACGTCAAAAATGTTAAGAAAATTACAGACCAATATCCTCATGAACAGAGATACAAAAATCCTCAACAAAATATAAGCAAAAAGAGTCCAGCAATATATACAAAGGATAGTACATCATGATGAAGCAGGATTTATTCTAGGAAAGCAAGGTCAGTTTAATATCAGAAAAAAAGTCAATGACATTCATCGCAGTAACAGAATAAAAGAGAAAAGCCATATGATCATCTCACAGATGCAGAAAAAGAACACTTAACAAAACTCAACACCTCTTCATAATAAAAATTCTCAGCAAACAGGGATAGAATGTAACATCTTCAATCTGAGAAAGGATATCAATGGAAAAACTATAGCCAACATCATACTTCTGGGTAAAACGTCAAATGCTTCTCCTCTAAGACCAAAAACAAGGCAAGAATGTCTGTTCTCATTACTTCTACTCAATTTTGTATCTGGAGTTCTAGCTAGTGCAATAAAGCAAGAAAAGGAAATAAAACGCATAAAGACTGCAGATGCTGTTATTCACTGATAATATTGTATATGCAGAAAATTATGGAATTAAAAAAAAAAACCTAATAGAACTAATATGTTAATTTATTAAAGCTGCAGAATACAACGTCAACATAAAAAAATCAACTATATTTCTACATTCTAGCAACACACTTGGAAAATAAAAATTTTAAAATTATAGCTTTTATAACAGTTATAAAAAATATCAAATACCAAAGAATAAATCTAATGAAAGATGTGCAAGATCCCCACTACAAACTATACAACTTTGATGAGAGAAATTTTAAAAGACCTAAACAAATGAAGAAATATGCCATGTTTACACAGATTGTAATAGTATAATTAAGATGACCATTCTCCCCAAATTGATCTATGGATTCAATGCATTTCCTATCAAAATTATAGGCTTTTTAAAAGAAACTGACAAGATGATTCTAAAATTTATAAGGATATGCAAAGAATCTAGAATAGGAAAATAATTTTTAAAGAGATTTTTTGTTCAGAGTGCTTACAGTACCTCATTTCAAGACTTATTACAAAGTTACAATAATGTAACAAGACAAATGTAGTATTCACTCAAATATAGAATGACTCCATAAACAGATCAATACATATGCATCAATTGATTTTTGACCAAGACGCCAAGTCAATTCAACAGTAAAAGGAAAGTCTTTTTTAACAAATGGTGCTAAAAAACTGGATATCCATCAGGTTAACCCTATCTCATGTCATACATAAAAATAAATTCTAGGTGAACCAGAGATCTGAATGTAAAACCTAGAACCATAAAAGATCACAGAAGCAAACTATCATCACAACCTTGGAGTATTCAAAAATTTCTTGGACAAGATACAAAAACAATACCATAAAAGAAAAAAAATGATACATTAGACTTCATCAAAATTAAATTCTATATCAAATAAAGGGCTTGTATTTAGAACATATAAAAACTTCAACAAATCATTAATAAAAAGACAAACAACTCAGTTAAAATATAGGCAAAAGATTTGAACAGACAACTCATAAAAGAAGATCTATGAGAAACTAACAAGGACATGAAAAGATGCTCATCATCATTAGTTACTAGAGACATGCAAATTAAAAGTCACAATAATATTTTACATCCACCAAAATGCTAAAATCAAAGACTAACAACACCAAATGCTGGCTAGGATGTGGAGCAATGGGAACCAATACATTGCTGGCGGGTGTATAAAAATGGTATACCATTTTGCAGAATAGTTTGGCAGTTTCTTATAAAGTTAAACAGACATTTACCATTTGACCAAGAAATTCTACTCCAAGGTATTTATCCAAGATAAATGAAAACATTTATCCACAAAAAGAGTTGTACAAGAATGCTCATAGCAAGCTTATTTGTAATAGTCACAAACTGGAAAAAACCCAAATGTCCATTAACAGGAGAATGGATAAACAAACTGTGCTATACTTATACAATGAAATACCACTCAGCAATAAAAGGAATTAACTACTGATATACAAAACAACATGAATGTATCTCAAAAACATCTTCTTGAGTAAAACAAGCCAGATTAAAAAAATATACATATTACATAATTACACACGTATTAAAAAAAGTGATCTATGGTGTAGAAGTCAGAACTGGTTGCCTGGAGGTGAAGATTGATTAAAAGTACATATGTGTACTTTCTGGGGCAGTCTTGTGGAAAAGTGTTTTATAGACAATCTTCAACTGGTCAGAAAGCTCTTTCCTCACCTTTTTTTACTCACAATTTTGGTAACACTTGGATGAGGGTTACCCAATGTACTACTGAATACTGATTATGAATCCAGTGTGTGAAAAATACGTATGAAGTAAAAAGTTATCTGTACTCATCAGATCAGACTGATTAATGGAGAGACAGAGAACAAACATATTCACCTTTATAAACTGCCTAAGATGATATAAACTAAAACTGCCTAAGAAGGACATACTTAGAAGTGCTAAGCACAAGTCAGGGGCTAAAATAATGCCCAAAGAAAAATATATTTGCACTAAGAAAATCTAATCTGTCAAAACCAGAGTACACAGAATACCATGATGGGTGGGCAGTCCCTGGCAGCCCTTCCTCCCTAGAGGAAGGGTTTGAAAGGGGGACCGAAAGTCCAGGCTTTTGCTATCTTTCGTTTCTTTCTTTTTTGAGGGCAATTAAAAACACTGAAGTACAATTTATATAACATAAAATCACCATTTTAAAGTGTTCAATTCAGTGGTTTTTGTATATTCACAATGTTGTACAACCATCACCACTATCTAATTCCAGGACATTCCTGTCACTCCAAAGAGAAACCCTGTACCTGTTAGCAGTCACTCCCACTTTTCCTCCTCCCCGCAATACCTGGAAGTCACTAATCTACTTTCTATCTCTATGGATTTGCGTACTCTGGACATTTCATATGAATGAAATCATATATGGTCTTTTGTGTCTGGTTTCTTTCATTTAGCACAAATGTTTTCAAGGTTTATCCATGTTGTAACATGTATCAGTATTCCATTTCTTTTTATGGCCAAATAATATTCCATTGTATAAATATATCAGAAGCCTTGGTGGCACAGTGCTTAAGTGCTTGGGTGCTAACCAAAAGGTCGGCAGTTCGAATCTACCAGCTGTTCCACAGGAGAAAGATGTGGCAGTCTGCTTCCATAAAGATTATAGCCTTGGAAACCCTAGCCCTATGGGGCAGTTCTACTCTGACCTATAGGGTCACACTATGAGTTGGAATTGACTTGATGGCAACAGGTATATGGATATACCACATTTTGTTTATCCATTCATCAGATGATGGACATTTGGGTTGTTTCCACTTTTTGGCTTGAATAATGCGTTTATGAACATTTTTCAGTTCTCTTGGGCTATAGGAGTGGCCCAGGAGTGGGACTGCTCAGTCATGTGGTAACTCTATGTTTAATTTTTTTTTGAGGAACTGCCAAACTGTATTCCAAAGCATCTGCACAATTTTACATTCCTACTAGCAATGTTGGCTATTGTTTCTTATGTCAGATCATACTCAACTGAAGGGATGAAAACCTGGATCAGGCTCTCTCCCACAAAAAGCAGCTTCGTAGTCTGATTCCACTTAAAATTCTGCTAGGGATTCTGTGAGGCGTACGTTCGCTCTAGGCTCAGCTGTCCAATTCTTATCACCTGGAGGTAGGGAGAGGACTTCTTCCTTCAATCGTGCCAAGATTCAAGGGACGGAGGGAAGAGCATATATCCATTCTCTCCTCCCCTCTCCTACTATTTCAGGTCATTTTTCGGGGAGTTAGTGGAGGTGTATGGTTTTTATTTTGTTTCATTTTGTTGGGGGCTATGGAAAAGAGAGTAAACAACTCGTTAAAGTCAGGAATCTCTGCTTTTTTGTGCTCAGCCTATAAGGAGCTTCGGGGCAAAACCGTCAATAACAGAGGAAGCAATTTGAGAAACTTAATTAAGTTCTTTGAAAATTAAAGCCAGTAATAGTTTGTTCCATTTCTCTTAGCCCAAATGCAAAGTTAGCCATTGACCTCCAACCTCCTAAATAACAGCTGTCCTTCTCAAAGAGATATCCTAAGAACATGTGTATATTCTGCCCACATTTCTGCCCAAATGTCTGACCAAGGAAGCTCAACTTGTTATTGACCTAAAATTGCTTTTAAATGGAAATTCATAACTAGGTATTTATTGGCCTGTCACCTTTCTAGAAAATTAGAAAATTTTAGAAATGGCCATTGATCAATCTCTGGTTCAATCCTTTCTCAATTTTTTATAGTGCTCTAGTTTAAAATAATTTTTCATCAATTTCTCTTTCTCAAACAAAAGACCTTTAGAATCTTAGAAGGAATCTCCCACTCTCTACGTAGAGCAATTCAGTAGAAATCCCACTCTCTACTTCTTAGGGCTAAACAGGCCAAAAGAATGGGAAAAAGGAATGAAAACTGGCTTTCTGAACAGCAAGAATGGGCCAAACAACATGCCCTACACTTTACACATGTTGTTTAATTTTCACAATAGCCCTACAACACAGGCCCTTTTATCTTTTTTACAGGTAAAGAAATGGGCTCGAGGACGTTAATTTCCCAGAGCCACATAACAAGCAAGTAAGGCAAAGAACTTGAGTTTTGGCATTAGTATAATATAACGGTTAACTGTTAAGCCTCTAGAGTTAGACTGCCTGGATTCAAATCCGAACTCTGCTGCTTACTGTACAGTCTTGGACAAGTTACTTTATTCTTCTAAGCCTTGGTTTTCTCATCAGTAAAATGCAGATAATAGTAGTATCTACCTCATGGCGGAGGGGCGCTGTAAGCATTAAATGAGATACTGCTTGTATATTTGCAAGCTAAGTCAATATGATTTCCGAGTTATGTGTGATCTGGGATTGCCAGTCACATCTACCTGCTCTCGTTATTAGTGAAAAGCAATGATTCTCACCTACTTTCTTAGCTCAGACATGAAGACACGGGGGGAAAAAAAACCCTTATCCGCTGCTTCAGCAAAGAGCAGAAGTCAAAATTTCCCAAACTATCAAAAAATCATCGCCATTCAAAGACAGCTGAATAATTAATGAAGATGTGAAACAGTTTTTAATAAGACCCTAATGAGGTGATATCTGGATGTCTTTTTTCTTATGGAATATTAAATTTCTTCATTTAAGCCTGAAGTAAAAACACAGATATAGCATATCTTACGCATTAATATTGCGTGATATCAGCTTGGAGACCATTGGTGGTTCCTACACCACTCCAGGAAGCATGAGTATTTATAACTGAAAGCATTCTAATGGCGCAGATGAAGACATTACACCAGTTTACATTCCCACCAGCAGTGCTGGCTATTGTTTCTTGTGTCAAATCAAATTAAACTGAAGGGATGAAAACCTGGATCAGATTCTCTCCCATGTAAACCAGCTTGGCTACAGGCACATCCAAAAGGTTTGACAGTAAGAAATCACTGAATCCTGGCCCAAAGAGGAATTAATTGCTCATCTGGTTGGGGCTGCATATAAAATTATGAATATATTGCATTATTCTTCTAAGGGAGCCCTGGTGGCGCAGTGGTTAAGAGCTTAGGCTGCTAACCAAAAAGGTTGGCAGTTCAAATCCACTAGCCGCTCCTTGGAAACCCTATGGGGCAGTACTATTCTGTCGTATAGGATCGCTATGAGTTGGAATCGACTTGACGGCAACAGGTTTGTTTGTTTTGTTTTGTTTTGTTTTTGTATTCTTCTAAGATAAGCCCGCCACCTGTTGGTTTGTCGTACTGTGGTGGCTCGTGTGTTGCTATGATGCTGGAAGCTATGCCACCAGTACTTCAAATAACAGCAGGGTTACCCATGGTGGACAAGTTTCAGTGGCGCTCCCAGACTAAGACAGACTAGGAAGAAAGGCCTGGTGATCTACTTCCAAAAATTTAGCCAATGAAAACCCTATGGATCACAACAGAATACTGTCTGATTTAGTGTTGGAAGATGAGCCTCCTAGGTTAGAAGGCACTAAAAATACACAGTGTCTGTAACAATGGACTTGGGCATACCAACCATTATGAAGATCGTGCAGGACTGGGCAATATTTTGTTCGGTTGCACCATGAGTCTGAGTTGACTCACCGGTACCTAACAACAACAATTTAAGATAAATTACTGTTTCTCCCCTTTCCCAAAGGAGCTTATATTTAAGCTGTCAGAAAGTTCTCTTTAGCATCAGAAAGATCTTGGTTCAAGTTCTATCTCTACAAGTCATTAAACATCTCTCTGAATCTCATCTGTTACTAGAATAAAATTACCTACCACACAGGGAGGTTTTAAAAAGTAAACAAGATCATGTATATAAAGTGCTTAGGATAGTGTAGTTAGCACTCAATGTATGATAGCTATTATTATAAGAGGCGCCCTGGTGGCACAGCAGTTAAGAGCTCGGCTGGTAACCAACAGGTTAGCGGTTTGAATCCACCAGCCACTCCTTGGAAACCCTATGGGACAGTTCTACTCTGTCTTATAGGGTCGCTATGAGTCAGAATCGACTCGGTGGCAATGGGTTTGGTTTTGGCTTATTATTATAAGAATTCCTGGTGGTGCAACAGTTAAGCGCTCAGCTGCTAACTGAAATTTTAGTGGTTTGAACTCACCCAGGGGCTCCGTGGGAGAAAGACCTGGCGATCTGCTCCCATAAAGATTACAGCCTAGGAAACCCTATGGGGCAGTTCTGTTCTGTCACATGGGGTCACTATGAGCCAGAATTGACTGGACGGCAATGGGTTTGGTTTGGTTTGGTTTAGTATAACTCAGACATTTTTATACACCATTAACAACAAGGATGTGCTTATTTATAGCTTCTAATAAAACAGTTTTTCCTAGTTATGGAGCCCGTGGGAATGATATAGTCTTGTTTACCCCATCTTCCTGCCACTTTGGGATCTCACCTCCCGGCCTTGGAAATCCTCAAGTCTGCCACCATAATCACTTGGGACCACTGCAGAGACCACTCCTAGGTGGTGAGTGTGCCAAAACCCAAACCAAACCCACTACCAGCAAGTCAATTCTGACTCATAACGACCCTGCAAGGCAGACTAGAACTGCCCCATAGGGTTTCCAAGGCCGTAAATCTTTACAGAAGTAGACTGCCATATCTTTCTCCTGCAGAGTGGCTGGTGAGTTCAAACTGCTGGCCTATCAGTTAGCAGCTGAGCACTTAACCACTGTACCACCAGGGTTCCTTGGTGGGCATGAAGGCCCCCTAAAAAAACCCAAAGGCAGAGCCCCGTAGGCCACAGGGTAAGGCGATGCATAAAGCCTTACATTCCACAGTCATCTGCTCTACTGCATCTCAAATTTTCCTCCCACTCAGTACAACAGAAGCTGCTAAAAACTAAACAAACAAGCAAACAAAACCACCACCACAACAAAAAAACACAAAACCTACTCATCTGCCTTAAGCTGTAGTTCAAGCTCATTCCTGGACACCTTTCCTTCAGAGAAAAAGTAAGATGTACTATAATATTTTTAAAAACTGCCAGGACACCAAAATTCAATTTGGTTCTTACCATTTCAGCTGCCCCAACTGTACTGTCCATGCTTTCCTAGCCCTCCTTCTCCCTTGATATCGTCTCGTTTTTGCTTCTTAGATCAGAGAATACAACTACCTATCTAACTGTAGAGCCTCAAAATTTACTCTTAGGCACGTATTTAGTGAAAATCAAATAAAAATTAAAGATAATAATCTATAGAATTTATTTTGGCCAAGTGTCTGATTTGGGGGGAACTTTAGGGTCATTGTTTATTATTGTTGTTGCTTATCTTAAATTAACAGTTTTCTTCCAGAAGAGTAATGACCATGTGACTATGTGGAGAAGACATCAAAATTAACTCAGAGACAGAAGATTTGGGTCTCTGGCTCTACCACTGATGAGATGAGTCACTTCAGGAAAAACACGACCCTGAAACCAGAGCTAGATGGTGCCCAGCTACCACTGCTGACAGTTCCAACTAGGATCACAAGAGGGTCCTGGACAGAGCAGGAGAAAAATTGTAGAACAAAAATCAAATTCACTAAAAAGATCAGATTTACTGGTCTGACAGAGACTGGAGGAACCCCTGAGACTATGGTCCTAAGACATCCTTCTGAACTGGAACTGAAGTCATCCCCCAAGACCACCTTTCAGCCAAACCACAGCCAGGCCCATAAAAAAAAAATCCAAGAGAAATGTGCTTCTTATAACAATCAATTAAATGAAATCAAAAGGGCAACATTTGCCCAAAAGCAAAGATGAGAAGGCAGGAAGGGAAAGAAAACCAGGATGAAAGGAAATCGGGAATCTAGTATGGAAATGGGGAGAGTGCTGACATACTGTGGGCAATGAAATCAATGTCATGGAACACTTTATGTACAAACTATCAAATGGGAGATGAATTTGCTCTGTAAACTTTCGACTAATGCACAATAAAAATTTAAATTAAAAAAAAAGAAAAACAAAACAAATTCTCTGAGCCCGCTTTCCCATCTAAGAAACAGTAATAATCATTTCCACTTTGTCAGCCTCACAAAGGATATGAATATAAAACTAATTTTTAACTTGTAAAAAGCCGTACAAATGTGAGGGAGAAAGTATTTTGCTTTTTAATAAAAGAACAGGGAGAGAAAACACAACCTCCTTGAATTTTTATCTGTACAGTCAACAACTGCTCTAAAATGGTAAAAACAGAGCATTCTGAATAATTTCATCCACGATTGTCCAGTTTTCCTCCACACATGCATCATGCTAATTAAAAGATTGGTTATCTTCATGCTGTGACAGAGAAAACTGAAGTGTTAGAATAAAACAGACTGACATGCTATCTCAAGGAGCTTATACCAGCTAAAGAGGGGCTGAGGAAAGTCAAGGAATCAGAGGTAGGAAGGATTAGGATCACTGAGGTTATATGAACTTAAAACCAAAAAAAGGTATAAACAGCTTAGAATTTAAAGAAATGTTAAGAGATGGCTTTTCCAAAGAGGGAAATCATTATTCAAACCCCAAGACAAGTGATTTTGTGAAGCTATTATATGCAGCTCCTCCAGAGCCTGACATTTGATTACATTTAAAATTCATCTTTTGCTTCCCTTTTCCTTCCTCCCCCATACACCATGTGTTCTTGCCCCAGCCTCCTGCTTTTCCCTCCTCTGATTTACTTCCATTTCACTCCTCTGTAAAAGCCTAGGTCCAGTCTTACACTGGCTTCCTTCACTTATCCTGGCCTGGCTCTCCTAGGTACACACCTCCCACCCCCAACATCTCGGACACATTCCTCTTTGGAAAAACCACATCTCCTTGCAGAGAAGACTTAGAAAATTATTCAAAATGATATTCCTTCATCTTAGTAGAAAGATAAAAGCTTTAAATTCCAAGCTGCTTCCCTAGGAGGGAAGAGAAGCAATGGTAGTTCCAAACCCGCTGAGACTTGGTCATTGGTGGTGGCAGTATGCCATTCTCATTCCATCCGGAAAGGATTCGCTGGCCAGAGGCATTCAGTCAGTCAAAGCAGATGGGAGGAGGGAGACAGAACGGCAGAAAGGGAGAGTTGTAAAGATAAGAAGAAAAAAAGATATAAGACAGAGGAAGGAGTTGATGGGAAGTGGAATAGTAAGAAACAAAGAAGGAAGATGGGGGAAACTGAAGGAATAAAAGAAAAGAAAACAGGGAGAGAAAGAGGAAGAACAGAAAAGGGAAATAGAAATAAACCAGGAGGGAGAAAACCAACGCTGGGGCTTAAAAATAAGAGTCGGGGCAGAGTGTGGGAGAGAGAGACCGGGTGGAATGGGCAGAGCAGGG
Organism: Trichechus manatus latirostris; assembly: GCF_000243295.1. Lineage (NCBI taxonomy): Eukaryota > Metazoa > Chordata > Mammalia > Sirenia > Trichechidae > Trichechus > Trichechus manatus. Next base: position 3,255,074 of record NW_004444145.1, on the reverse strand, counting down.
AAAGAAGGACTGGAGCGGGAGAGACTGCCATGCCTAGCCTCGATCTATTTGTTTACTTCCTTACACTGTCATCAGTAGCTGCCTTATCTATTTTCACCTCTGGCAGAAGACGCCCGCCGATGTGGGACCCGGGGCCACCGATGAGGGACACCACGCCGTTGCAGTCCACCGTGCTGTTGCGCTTCACGCTGCGCCGGAGGCTGGGGAAGATGCGCGAGGAGCGGCTGCCCTGGCTGTAGCCGCTATACCCGCTGTAGCTGCTGCGGCGCTCGCGGGCCCGGATGGGGATGAAGAGCGAGTCCCGGCGGCCCTCGCTCTCCTCCACCGTGCTATGCTCATCGTCCGCAAACTCGTTCTCCGAGCCCGGGTCTCGGAACCGCCCGGGCCCCCTGAAACTGAAGATGCTGCTTTTGCTGTTGTGGCGGGAGAGGAACGGGGAGCCGGGAATGCTGAGCAGTGACTGTAGGACACAAACAGAGAGAGAGAAAAAGAGGTAGGAGATGCCGAGTGGACCCCTTACAGGCAAGGCAAAGGCAGTTAGGCTTCCCCAACCAGGCCCCCTCCCTGCATTCCTGTTATCAGAAGAGAAGTGTTTCCATAAAGTACTTCCAGATGTTGAATTTCTACTACTGCTCATCACCCATTTATTACTTACTTGCCCTTGCCCTATTAACCTTAAGGTACACCTGTCTCTGACCAGTTTAAGATGAAAAAATTCTACTCACTGTTCATTCATGCACTGGTAAGAAGCTTTTATCTTATGCTAATCTATGTGGCTGATCCATATGAAAACACATCAGTGTATCTATTTCTTATTACTATGGGCTCACATGGAATTTTTTTCTTTTTTAATGTACAAAGGATTTATTAAAGAAGTGCTCCCAAGAGAAAGCTCTGAGGGAGTGGGGTAAGGGCAGGGGCAGGACAGGGAAAGGAAGGAAGCCAAGCAAGGGTGCAATTTCAGGCAAAGTCCCAGCCTCAGCCGGATCTTGAGTGGAGCTCTGGAGCGTGATTTACACTTCCCAGTTTGTCCTCACTGGAGGTAGGGAATTGGAGTCAATCTCCTACACCAGTAATTCAGTGGCGGTTGGCACCTGAGGGCCACAGAAAACTCCCAAGCACTGCCCTTTTCCTGTTCAAACAGGCGAACCTCCAGTAGTTCAAGGTGAGCCCCCTAAAGATTGCAGGAGGCAGTCAGTAGAAAGCAAAGCTCACTGAGGTGGGGTGAGGGGACAACGAACCAGTAAAAGGGGTCCAAGGGCATCAGGGCAGAGCAACATCAATCTTATGCTTAATCTATATCCCCTGTAACTTGAAGATATTTAGGACATTTAACTCATTCAAGTTAGACTATATGTCACACTTGGCGAAAGAGACAGGAAGCATTTACATAGTTCTGGCATCACGTGCCATTCTCTCAGTGAGTATATGCCGTGGAGGTCAAGTAACTACTCTAACAGTGGTCCTCAAACATTTTTGCTCACGAACTCTCAAAATTTTTTTTGAAAAATTATGTTCTTTGCCTCCACCCCATCTTTTTTATTTTTTCCCATACAGAAATTTATGCACACATTGTTATATGACCCTAATTGCTCTCCCCATACAGCACACTCCTCCTTTACACTCCTGATTCTCCATGTCCATTCAACCAGCACCTAGTCCTCTCTGCCTTCCCATCTCACCTCCAGACAGAAGCTGCCCATTTAGTCTCTTGTATCTACTTGTGCTAAGAGGCACACTCCTCACGAGTATCACTTTATGTCCCAAAGTCCAGTCCAATCCCTGTCTGAAGAGTTGGCCTCGGAAATTGTTTTAGTTCTGGGCTGATAGAGAATCCAGGGGTCATGCCTTCCAGGGTTCCTCCAGTCTCAGTCAGACCATTAAGTCTGGTCTTTTTACTAGAATTTGAGTTCTGCACCCCACCTTTCTCCTGCTCCATCTGGGACTCTGTTGTGTTCCCTGTCACGGCAGTCATTGGTGGTAGCTGGGCACCATCTAGTTCTTTTGGTCTCAGGCTGATGAAGCATCTGGTTTATGTGGTCCTTTCTGTCTCTTGGGCTAATACTTTCCTTGTGTCTTTGGTGTTCTTCATTTTCCTTTACTCCAGGTGGTTGGGACCAATTGATGCATCTTAGATGGCCACTTGCAAGCTTTTAAGACCCCAGACGCCACTTACTGAAGCAGGATGCAGAACATTTTCTTAATAAGCTTTGTTATGCCAAATGACCTAGATGTCCCCTGAAAGCATGGTCCCCAGACTCCTACCCCTGCTACTCTGTCCCTCAAAGTGTTTGCCTGTATTCAGGAAACTTCTTAGCTTTGGTTTAGTCCAGTTGTGTTGACTTCCCCTGTAGTGTGTGCTGTCCTTCCCTTCACCTAACATAATTCTACTCTACTATCTAGTTAGCAAACAACCCTCACCCTCCCTCCCCATCCTCGTAACCATCAAAGAATGTTTTCTTCTCTGCTTAAACCTTTTCTTGAGTTCTTATAATAGTGGTCTTATACAATATTTGTCCTTCTGCGACTGACTAAATTCACTCAGCATAATGACCTCCAGCTTCCTCCATGTTATAAGATGTTTCAGGGCTTCATCGTTGTTCTTTATTATTGCGTAGTATTCCATTGTATGGATATACCATAATTTGTTTATCCATTCGTCTGCTGATGGGCACCTAGGTTGTTTCCATCTTTTTGCTATTGTGAACAGGGCTGCAATGAACATGGGTGTGCATATACCTATTCATGTGATGGCTCTTATTTCTCTAGGATATATTCCAAGGAGTGGGATAGCTGGAACGTATGGTGCTTCTATTTCTAGCTTTTTAAGGAAGTGCCAAATCG